>NC_092235.1:23807475-23829975 GCF_036320965.1 Panulirus ornatus
TTTGAAATGGTTTGGGCACATGGAGAGAATGAGTGAGGAAAGATTGACCAAGAGGATATATGTGTCGGAGGTGGAGGGAACGAGGAGAAGAGGGAGACCAAATTGGAGGTGGAAAGATGGAGTGAAAAAGATTTTGTGTGATCGGGGCCTGAACATGCAGGAGGGTGAAAGGAGGGCAAGGAATAGAGTGAATTGGAGTGATGTGGTATACAGGGGTTGACGTGCTGTCAGTGGAGTGAATCAAGGCATGTGAAGCGTCTGGGGTAAACCATGGAAAGCTGTGTAGGTATGTATATTTGCGTGTGTGGACGTGTGTATGTACATGTGTATGGGGGGGGGGGGTTGGGCCATTTCTTTCGTCTGTTTCCTTGCGCTACCTCGCAAACGCGGGAGACAGCGACAAAGTATAAAAAAAAAAAAAAAAAAAAAAAAAAAAAAAATATATATATATATATATATATATATATATATATATATATATATGTAGTTGTGTTATGATTGGCATGGAACCTAACCATTTAGGAAGATGGGGTGTGTGTGTGTCAGAAAGACTTCGTTTTCTCGTTTTTTGTTTTTTGATTTTTTTGTCTCCCATTTTCTTCTTTATTTGCGGTGAGTACCATAGCCTCAGCCCCGGGCGGGCGACGCCTCGTAGTTTACTCTCTCTCTCTCTCTCTCTCTCTCTCTCTCTCTCTCTCTCTCACCCCTTTCTAAAACACGGGTGCATCTGTTAAGACTGAGGGCGGGCGGGGGTGTGGGGGGGAGAAAGAGTTGGGAGGTGAGTTAGTTAGAAGGGTGGGTGGGTAGGATGGGGGTGTGGGGGCAGTAATTACCATCAACACTGCAATTGCGTAGCCACATTTAGAAATAATTCTGTTTGAATTGGGCGAATTACAGCCATCTGGTTATCGTATGCGGACGGGTTTTAGGAGGCGAGGAGCTAATAAACATTTAATTAGCAGTGATCTTGGGTAATTAGACCGTAGTAATTCACAGTTAAAGAACTAACGGCCATGCAGGAGAATAAACTCGTTAGCGCAAAGAAACAAATTATCAAGATGATTATCTCGCCCTAGTCATGGCCGACTTATTATTATTATTATTATTATTATTATTATTATTATTATTTTCATTTTCATGTGTATTCGCCATTTCCCGCGTTAGCGAGGTAGCGTTAAGAACATTGGACTGAGCCTTATAGGGAATGTCTTCACTTGGCCCCCTTCTTTGTTCCTTCTTTTGGAAAATTGAAAACGAGAGGGGAGGATTTCCAGCCACCCGCTCCCTCCCCTTTTAGTCGCCTTCTACGACACGCAGGGAATACGTGGGAAGTATTCTTTCTCCCCTATCTTCAGGGATATTTTTTTTTTTATTATTATTATTATTATTATTATATTATTATTATTATATTATTATTATTATTATATTATTATTATTATTATTATTATATTATTATTATTATTATTATTATTATTATTATTATTATTATATTATTATTATTATTATTATTATATTATTATTATTATTATTATATTATTATTATTATTATTATTATTATTATTATTATTATTATTATTATATTATTATTATTATATTATTATTATTATTATTATTATTATTATATTATTATTATTATATTATTATTATTATTATTATTATTATTATTATTATTATTATTATTATTATTATTATTATTATATTATTATTATTATTATTATTATTATTATATTATTATTATTATTATTATTATTATTATATTATTATTATTATATTATTATTATTATATTATTATTATTATTTTCATTTTCATGTGTATTCGCCATTTCCCGCGTTAGCGAGGTAGCGTTAAGAACATTGGACTGAGCCTTATAGGAATGTCTTTCATTGGCCCCCTTCTTTGTTCCTTCTTTTGGAAAATTGAAAACGAGAGGGGAGGATTTCCAGCCACCCGCTCCCTCCCCTTTTAGTCGCCTTCTACGACACGCAGGGAATACGTGGAAGTATTCTTTCACCCCTATCTTCAGGGATATTTTTTATTATTATTATTATTATATTATTATTATTATATTATTATTATTATATTATTATTATTATTATTATTATTATTATTATTATTATTATATTATTATTATTATATTATTATTATTATTATATTATTATTATTATATTATTATTATTATTATTATATTATTATTATTATTATATTATTATTATTATTATTATTATTATTATTTTCATTTTCATGTGTATTCGCCATTTCCCGCGTTAGCGAGGTAGCGTTAAGAACATTGGACTGAGCCTTATAGGAATGTCTTTCATTGGCCCCCTTCTTTGTTCCTTCTTTTGGAAAATTGAAAACGAGAGGGGAGGATTTCCAGCCACCCGCTCCCTCCCCTTTTAGTCGCCTTCTACGACACGCAGGGAATACGTGGGAATATTCTTTTCACCCCTATCTTCAGGGATATTTTTTATTATTATTATTATATTATTATTATTATTATTATTATATTATTATTATTATATTATTATTATTATATTATTATTATTATATTATTATTATTATTATTATATTATTATTATTATATTATTATTATTATATTATTATTATTATATTATTATTATTATATTATTATTATTATTATTATTATTATTATTATTATTATATTATTATTATTATTATATTATTATTATTATTATTATTATTATATTATTATTATTATTATTATATTATTATTATTATTATTATTATTATATTATTATTATTATTATTATTATTATTTTCATTTTCATGTGTATTCGCCATTTCCCGCGTTAGCGAGGTAGCGTTAAGAACATTGGACTGAGCCTTATAGGAATGTCTTTCATTGGCCCCCTTCTTTGTTCCTTCTTTTGGAAAATTGAAAACGAGAGGGGAGGATTTCCAGCCACCCGCTCCCTCCCCTTTTAGTCGCCTTCTACGACACGCAGGGAATACGTGGGAATATTCTTTTCACCCCTATCTTCAGGGATATTTTTTATTATTATTATTATTATTATATTATTATTATTATTATTATATTATTATTATTATATTATTATTATTATTATTATATTATTATTATTATTATATTATTATTATTATATTATTATTATTATTATTATATTATTATTATTATTATTATTATTATTATTATATTATTATTATTATTTTCATTTTCATGTGTATTCGCCATTTCCCGCGTTAGCGAGGTAGCGTTAAGAACATTGGACTGAGCCTTATAGGGAATGTCTTCACTTGGCCCCCTTCTTTGTTCCTTCTTTTGGAAAATTGAAAACGAGAGGGGAGGATTTCCAGCCACCCGCTCCCTCCCCTTTTAGTCCGCCTTCTACGACACGCAGGGAATACGTGGAAGTATTCTTTCACCCCTATCTTCAGGGATATTTTTTATTATTATTATTATATTATTATTATTATTATTATTATTATTATATTATTATTATTATTATTATTATTATTATTATTATTATATTATTATTATTATTATTATTATATTATTATTATTATTATTATTATTATTATATTATTATTATTATTATTATATTATTATTATTATTATTATTATTATTATATTATTATTATTATTATTATTATTATTATTATTATTATTATATTATTATTATTATTATTATTATATTATTATTATTATTATTATTATTATTATTTTCATTTTCATGTGTATTCGCCATTTCCCGCGTTAGCGAGGTAGCGTTAAGAACATTGGACTGAGCCTTAATATTCTCCACTGTCATTATTGTAACATCACACATACACACACGCACGTACATACACGTACACACACACACACACACACACACACACCCCACAAAACACACAAACTAACTAACTGGGTGTTAATATGCTCTTTGCCTCTCACTCCCCCCTCACCCCCCCCCCTCCTACTGTACCATCATGAAAAATAGATCAAAAGTCTTTCTCCTCCTCCTCCCTCCCCTCCCCACCCCTCACCCTTGAATCTCCCCTCTCCCCACCCACTGGTACTACTACTTACACTTCCCCTCACCTCCCCTCCCCTTCCTCCTCCTCCTCTTCTCCCCTTGCTTCACCTCCCTAAAAGGACCAACCACCCCACTCCCCCTAAAGACGCAGTGGCTTTCGACTTTAGGTGTTTTTTTATATTTTAGGGAAAGGGACTAATATTTAGGTATGAAGACATCTCTTTAAATTTAAAGAGTTGCTGGGAGCCCCAAAAAAATTTAAGGTGATTTAAGTATTACACTTAGAGTTTTGCTGTGTTCGGAAATCTTCGGTGAATTTTAGGATTTTAAGGATTTTTCTTTGTATTTAGTTTTTTTTAGGATTTTAAGGATTTTTCGTAGTATTTAGCTTTTTTGTGTGATTTTAAGTAATTACGCATTTTAGTCCGATTTTGTATTGATTAGGAATTTAAGGATATTTCATTTAGAATATACAATATTTTTGTGTGCTTCGGTATTTAGGTTTTTTTAAGGTGAATTTTAGTGAAATACGAATTTAAGGACTTGGTAGGATTAAAGGTATGGGAGGATGCTGTCTATATAAATAGGGTGTGGCAATCCTAAAGGAATCTTTTAGGGTAGGATTCTTGGTAGGATACGCGGGTTAAGGATGTTAAGGGGAACTGGTAAAGACGTGGACAGGTTAAGGGATGAAAAAGGGAGGTGGGGGGGGGGAAAGTTGTGGGGCGGAGGGGAGGGGAGGATAATGATAATTAGAAGAGACGAAACTGAAGTCATGAATGAGGCTAAAGGCAGAATTATGGAAAGAAGGAAAACGAGATATGTGAAGGAATAAGACGAATATCGCAACATGTTTTTCTTTTTATGGGGCTTTGTCACGTGCACCGCCCTCAGAGAGAGAGAGAGAGAGAGAGAGAGAGAGAGAGAGAGAGAGAGAGAGAGAGCATTAAGGTTTAAGGGCAAACATAAGGCTATCAAATCCAAGGTGTCACAACAAAGGGTATTGCCGTCGTGCTCAAGGGGTCGTATCGTCTCGCTCAAGGATCGTACCGTCGTGCTCAAGTGTCGTACCGTCGTGCTCAAGGGGTCGTACCGTCGTGCTCAAGGGTCGTACCGTCGTGCTCAAGGATCGTACCGTCGTGCTCAAGGGGTCGTACCGTCGTGCTCATGGGTCGCACCGTCGTGCTCAAGGATCGTACCGTCGTGCTCAAGGGTCGTACCGTCGTGCACAAGGGTCGTACCGTCGTGTTCAAGGGTCGTACCATCGTGTTCAAGGGGTCGCACCGTCGTGCTCAAGGGTCGTACCGTCGTGGTTAAGGAGTTAAGCAGGGACTGTTCGCTAAGTAGGATCCACTGCCAATTCTAATATTAGGGATAGGACCTTATACCAACAGTTGAGGTGTGTGTGTGTGTGTGCGTGTGTGGAATCTGTGTCATCAAAACCTGGATGTACCTGGTCATTGATTAAGAGTTTCTTTTTCATTTGTGTGTGTGTGTGATAACAGGGTGAAGTATGCTGTAACTCTCTCTCTCTCTCTCTCTCTCTCTCTCTCTCTCTCTCTCTCTCTCTCTCTCTCTCTCTCTCTCTCTCTCTCTCTCTCTCTCTTACACACACACACACACACACACACACACACACACACACACGTAAAGACATATGATACATACACATCTATGTATGTGTGTGTGTGTGTGTGTGATATTTACAGACCACACGCCTAGCCCACCTCTCTCTCTCTCTCTCTCTCTCTCTCTCTCTCTCTCTCTCTCTCTCTCTCAAGAGCCCCTCTCTCTTCCTCCCTTCCCATTCATTCCCCCTCATCTCCCCAACACCGTGGGTGACGCTCCCTCTCTATTTTTTTCCCCCAATTAGAAAAAAAAAAGAAGAAAAGAAGAAAAGATATAACCAGTGGCGCTTTTCAGAGGGGGGGGGGGTGTCCAGGGTGTTGGGGAGGAGGGAGGTTACCCCCCCCTCCCCTTCCTCCTCCTCTCCCTCTCCTCTCCCTCCCTCTCCCTTACTGTGGAAGGTACTCAAGTTCACACCTTCCCGAACTTCAAAGTCGCCTTTCAGGTTCTTTGAATGTGCTGTCGACGCCTCACACTTTACTTGGGAGAGGGGAGTAGGGGGGTGGGAGGGAGTGGGGAGAGAGAGAGAGAGAGAGAGAGGCTGGGAGTCACTCTCCCAGATGGAGAGGGGCTTGAGGGTTCAAAGGGGAGAGGTCTTGCTGGAGGGGCCCGACACCATCGTGTTAAGATAGATTAGTAATGAACGTGTAGGTGGCTGGCTAGGGGGGAGGGGAGGTGAGAGAGAGAGAGAGAGAGAGAGAGAGAGAGAGAGAGAGAGAGAGAGAGAGAGATGGGCTAGGCGTGTGGTCTGTAAATATTACACACACACACACACACACACACACATACATAGATGTGTATGTATCATATGTCTTTCCGTGTGTGTGTGTGTGTGTGTGTGTGTGTGTGTGTGTGTAAGAGAGAGAGAGAGAGAGAGGTGGGGAGCTTAGGGAGAGAGAGGGGGGGGGGAAGGAGAGTGAGAGTGTGTCAAAGAGAGAGGGATGGGAAGAGAGAGGGGGCAGTGTGGAGCTAAGGGAGAGTGTCAGGGAGAAGATGATAAGGGAGGATTACCTTGGCTGTGACTGGTGTAGGTAAAAGGGTGGAGACGTGTGGACTCAGGTCAAGGGAGAGTAAGGTGTAAGGCATGGTTGGTAAGAGCGATGTAAATACACAGACCACACAGACCCCAAGCGAGATGGTATGGTGTTACAATAGAGAGGGTTAAGTTTAAGGTAAGATAAGAGTTAAGGGTGAGGTTTAAGGGAGGGTGTCAATAGGTAAGAGGTAGGGAGGCGAGATTGAGAACGTGTTTATCAAGGCAAACGACCGTTTAAGAAAGAAAGAGCTCGTGTAGATACCGTGAGGTGGGGTTGGGTGTCGAAAGAAAACGGAAGGTGTGAGCTAAATAGGTAGGGAGGGAGGGAGGGTTGGGTAGGGGGGGTGGGGTTAGAGAGGGGGGGGAGATTATTAACGATAGGAAAGAATATGCATGAATGGAGATTTAAACAGAACAGGGGGTGATCATGGCGTCAGAGAGAGAGAGACAGAGACAGACAGACAAGATATAAGATTTAATTTTGTCTTTAGACTGGACACATGCGTGGTGTTGTCCACGTAAGGGTGGTACAGAATACATAGCAGTTGTCCACAACGAGGTTATCTGCTGGAAGATAGTAGTGATAACAAGAGATACGTTATCTCTATAGAGATAGTATAGTACAGCAGAAGGCTCCTCCCCACCCACCACTATAGATGGAGACAGGACAGTACAGCAGAAGGCTCCTCCTTCCCACCACCCACCACTATAGATGGAGACAGGACAGTACAGCAGAAGGCTCCTCCCCACCCACCACTATAGATGGAGACAGTACAGGACAGCAGAAGGCTCCTCCCCACCCACCACTATAGATGGAGACAGTACAGTACAGCAGAAGGCTCCTCCTCCACCACCCACCACTATAGATGGAGACAGGACAGTACAGCAGAAGGCTCCTCCTCCACCACCCACCACAATAGATGGAGACAGGACAGTACAGCAGAAGGCTCCTCCCCACCCACCACTATAGATGGAGACAGTACAGGACAGCAGAAGGCTCCTCCTCCACCACCCACCACTATAGATGGAGACAGGACAGTACAGCAGAAGGCTCCTCCTCCACCACCCACCACTATAGATGGAGACAGGACAGTACAGCAGAAGGCTCCTCCCCACCCACCACAATAGATGGAGACAGGACAGTACAGCAGAAGGCTCCTCCCCACCCACCCACCATACTGATTTGGAAAGTATATTTGGAAAACAGTTTAATCTCTTTAGCTCAAAACAGGCCACTGCGTGGAGGAGGTGAGGTTCAAACCTGAAATGAAAAAAAGAGAAACGGAATTATTTAAGATAAATTGATTTATATGCGTAAATGATAATTGATGTTAGTAAAGTATTTGTCAGATCTTATTCAAAAATAATAATGATCTTTACTTTGACAATATGTGGTGGTAATTTACCACAGTGTTCCGTTCTGCCTCACATGGGTTCTGATCTTGGCCGCGACTGTTGGTCCACAGTCAACCCAGCTGTTCATCCTTCCCTCGGGGCTAATTTGAGGAAATGGGTAGTTAGGCAACGGTGTCCAAATCTTTATGCACCTTAGATTGTTTCGATGCGGACATTCAGTCGCTCATGTCGTCTCTTCGTACAACAAACATACAAACATTAATATGACATTGGTATATTACATTACATTGGCATTACATTAATATTACATTATATTATATTATGAAATCTTTCAGACCATACCATGGGAATCATGAGGAATTTTGTGAATATTTTAGGACATAGTGTTTTATTAAGGATTGACAGGGCCGTAAAAAAAAACCCTGATGATTTACCTCTGTAAATGAGAATGGCTATTAGGTGGGTTATTTACAGAAAATTGTAAAAAAGATAGAAAGTTACAGGTTATATATACACTAGGGGGTGGGAGGAGGAGGCGAGTTCTAAACTAGCCGTATGTATAATCAAGTTAAGGTTATACGTGTGTTCATACATATTCGTCTATGTATAGACGTCTATGTATTTATCAGTACAGTGTGTGACGAGGTGGCCGAGTGGTTAAGGCGTTGGACTGCTAATCCAATACGGTCTCCGTGCGTGGGTTCGAATCCCATCCTCGTCGAATGTTCAATTTTTGTAAAAGATGGTTCAGAAAAAAAGAAAACAAAAGCGGGACCTCACGAATTAAGAAAAAGAAAATCTTCCCCATTACAGTATAAATTGGTAATTATAAATAGCATATTACACAGATTTGTACACGTCATTTGATTAGCTAATGCTTTAGAGTTGTAAATGTTATCACTTGAATTATATATATATATATATATATATATATATATATATATATATATATATATATATATATATATATATATATATATATATACATATATATATATATATATATATATATATATATATATATATATATATATATATATATATATATATATATATATACGCCTTGAATGAATTATTATCTTTAAGGATAATGAACAATAGAAGTTAAATCATAGAATATGGCAAAAAGATATATGTTTAAGCTTTATATTCAAAGGTCACTGTTAATGAAACATATTGTTATAGTAGTAGTGGTAGTAGTAGTAGCAATAACTGGTAGTAGTAGTAGTAGTAACAGTAGTAGTAGTAGCAATAGTAGTAGTAGTAGTAGTAGCAATAGTAGTAGTAGTAGTAGTAGTATAATTACCTTTCATTTATTTTTATCTGAAGGAAATAATTAGTTGTGCTATGAAAAACGTGTCACATGTGTTGGTGTTGATACGGTCCATTTTTTGCCATACTTTTAATGCGCTTGCCGCCCATCCGTGCAGTGTTGGTGCGATAAAGTGACTTACCACATATATGTTACGTTCCATTAGTTAAAAATGTTGATAGACTTAAAATGCATAATTAGACGTGATTTAGGCTACTCAAGGAGATTTCATCATTAGCTTACGCATATAATTCGAGACATATGTTATACTGTGTTGATTATCATGGTAATGGATTCACTCTATTGTGCACGGGAATATGACCTTTGAGCACGATGGTACAGTCCTTGGGGGATTACAGTGCGATCCTTAGTTACGATGGCTTGGTCCATGACCTGTGTCTTAACGCTCAGGTCAAAGGTCACGCTTTGAAATGTCTTAAGGTCGTGCGAAAGGGATTTGAAGATAGAAAACGAGATGAGAGTCGTAAAGGGGGGTTCGTGATCAAACACAAAACTAAAAGAACTTTTGACAAATAAACAAAAGCTGATAAATTAGATAAACGTAAATAACGATATATATATATATATATATATATATATATATATATATATATATATATATATATATATATATATATATATGTGTGTGTGTGTGTGTGTGTGTGTGTAATCTTATACATTAATAACAAGATGATTATCAAGGAAGAAAAATTGACGCTATTATGATAATGATAATAATAATAATAATAATAATAATGATAATAATAATAATAATAATAATAATGATAATGATAAAAATAATAATAATAATAGGACAGCTTGCGAGTGTATGTGTATGCAAATGAGACCATTGTTCATTTGTTCTGGTAAGATTACAGGAGAAGCAATTAAGTGTAATAATGATAATTATGATAATGATAATTTTCATGATGGACGCTAGGTACAAGAAAGCAGTAAATAGCAAGTATAGTTTTAAAAATGTGGATTATACCATTACTAAACACAGCACAGAATTATGATCATCAAAATAGTTATATATGATGTCTGTGTTAAGTTCTAACACGACCAAAGTGTTAGGAAGTGGAATATTTAAGTCTTAACACACTGATCATTATGATGAAAGACATAATAAGGAAAGTTAAGTGAGAGACAGACTTGTTAATGAAAATAGACTTTAACACCCGCTCCGTTTTCTACGCGTGTTTAGCTGTAGCTCCAAATCCACAGTGCATTTTTTTTTTTTTAGTTTAAAGGTTCGATTTCTTTTTTATCATTTTACTTTTTCTTTACCTTAGGATTATTGAGAAAGCATTATTGAGATACTGAACTTCTTTCATGTAGTGTGTGTGTGTGTGTGTGTATATATATATATATATATATATATATATATATATATATATATATATATATATATATTATATTTATTTATTTATTTATTTATAGTAAATATTTTTCCTTTTCGTTAATACACACATCAAAGGGCGAGTTTTCTCTAGTATGGACCTCGCCTCCGTTTTTTATGCCCCTCGGCGGCTCCAATGTAAAGGGGTGACTTAATCAAATTTTGCTGGAAAAAGTGGGTGTGTGTGGATCTCTCTCTCTCTCTCTCTCTCTCTCTCTCTCTCTCTCTCTCTCTCTCTCTCTCTCTCTCTCTCTCTCTAAACCACCCCTCATTATCGGCGACTAACCTGCTCATCCAGCACTTCACGTTTTCTACAGGTAATATTCCGGCTGGAAAATGCTGTGTTGTGGCGGGATGAAGGCGCCAAGAACGTGTGAGTCGATAAAGTTAATTGGATTATGATCATGATAATTGACCTTGAATTTAAATCGAAACGTTTGGTTTGTGACTTTTTTTTCTATGTAGTATATTTGTTTTATTTTTTTTCGTTCGTTCGTTTCATTAATGTGATTATTAATAATTTGTACAGTGTTACAGGCATTGTGAATTATTAGGCAGTGTTAATATAAACCGCCATTGCGTGATGTGGTGACATTTGAGAAAGCCCTGGATGAATAAATAAATAAATAAATAAATATATATATATATATATATATATATATATATATATATATATATATATATATATATATATATATATATATATATATTCCTATGAGTCCACGGGGAAAATGAAACACGAAAATTTCCCAAGTGCACTTTCGTGTAATAATCACATCATCAGGTTAGACACAAGAGAGAAATATAACAGTCAGTTGATATACATCGAAGAGACGAAGCTAGGACGCCATTTGGTAAACATGTGATTGTCCACATATAGAAAATGTGGCGTACCAGTCAGGCTGTGGTGTTTACATAGACATAGATATTGAGGTGGTCGGCAAGCACCCCACAAAAGCTTGGTCGACCAGTGACCCATCCCACCAGCTTAAGCACAGCTCCAAGCTTCGTGGGTAGAATATCTACGAAATCTACCCCAGGTATATATATTACCTTAAAGGAGAACTTAGTAGAGTACACATTAATTTGTTGATTTTTTTTTTCTTATCGAAACACACACACACACACTCTCTCTCTCTCTCTCTCTCTCTCTCTCTCTCTCTCTCTCTCTCTCTCTCTCTCTCTCTCTCTCTCTCTATCTATCTATCTATCTATCTATCTATATATATATATATATATATATATATATATATATATATATATATATATATATATATATCTTTATCTGTCTATCTATCTATCACACACAATCTCTCTCTCTCTCTCTCTCTCTCTCTCTCTCTCTCTCTCTCTCTCTCTCTCTCTCTCTCTCTCTCTCTCTCTCACCCACAAGTAGTGTTAAGGCCAGACAGCCTCGCTCGGACCTTGGGTCCGTGTGTGGTCTGTGTATCTATGTAACTCTCTCTCTTTCTCTCTTCTCTCTCTCTCTCTCTCTCTCTCTCTCTCTCTCTCTCTCTCTCTCTCTCTCTCCCGAGCTTTGATCCCAGAACTTTTCATCTTAGGTACCATCAAACGCTGTACGCTGTGTGTGGGGGGGAGGGAGGTGGTGAGGGTGTGGGCTGGGTGGTTGGGTAGCGTGGTGTTTATATTTTAAACCTTCGCATGTTTTATATATATGTTTCATCTTAAAATAAACCCCTTGATATCATCGGATACCAAGTTGGTTTTTCCCTTCCGCGCTGTTCTTTGATGTGTTCCAAGGCTGGAGAATCCACATGTTTTGTACAAGGTAACCAAACCATAATTGGTGCTCTCGGACGAAATAGATAGCCTCTCTCTCTCTCTCTCTCTCTCTCTCTCTCTCTCTCTCTCTCTCTCTCTCTCTCTCTCTCTCTCTCTCTCTCTCTCTCTCTCACTCACTTTTTCATTCGGATGGGTAGACGAGATGAAGAAGAGATGGGACAGTTGGACGGAGGAAAAGGGAAAGTTCGTAATGGAAGAGAAAGATGGAAGGGTTTGTATACGTACCTGTGTGTGTGTGTGTGTGTGTGGTCAGGCTATCGTACGTATAAAGGTTTTATTGTCGTGTTCAAAGGCCGTCGAGCTCAAGGGTCGTACCGTCGTGCTCAAGGGTCGTAACATCTTGCTTAAGGGTTGTACCGTCGTGTTCAAAGGTTGTATCATCGTGCTCACGGGTCGAACCGTCGTGATCAAGGGTCGTACTGTCGTGTTCAAGGGTGGTAACATCGTGCTCAAGGGTCGTACCGTCGTGATCAAGGGTCGTACCGTCGTAATCAAGGATCGTACCGTCGTGCTCAAGGGTCGCACCGTCGTGCTCAAGGGTTGTACCGTCGTGTTCAGAGGTCGTACAGTCGTGCTCAAGCGTCGGACCGTCGTGCTCAAGGGTCGTACCGTCGTGCTCAAGGGTCGTACCGTCGTGCTCAAGGGTCGAACCGTCGTGCTCAAGGGTCGTACCGTCGTCCTCAAGGGTCGGACCGTCGTGCTCAAGGGTCGTACCGTCGTGCTCAAGGGTCGTACCGTCGTGCTCAAGGGTCGTACCGTCGTGCTCAAGGGTCGTACCGTCGTGCTCAAGGGTCGTACCGTCGTGCTCAAGGGTCGTACCGTCGTGCTCAAGGGTCGTACCGTCGTGCTCAAGGGTCGTACCGTCGTGCTCAAGGGTCGTACCGTCGTGCTCAAGGGTCGTACCGTCGTGCTCAAGGGTCGTACCGTCGTGCTCAAGGGTCGTACCGTCGTGCTCAAGGGTCGTACCGTCGTGCTCAAGGGTCGTACCGTCGTGCTCAAGGGTCGTACCGTCGTGCTCAAGGGTCGTACCGTCGTGCTCAAGGGTCGTACCGTCGTGCTCAAGGGTCGTACCGTCGTGCTCAAGGGTCGTACCGTCGTGCTCAAGGGTCGTACCGTCGTGCTCAAGGGTCGTACCGTCGTGCTCAAGGGTCGTACCGTCGTGCTCAAGGGTCGTACCGTCGTGCTCAAGGGTCGTACCGTCGTGCTCAAGGGTCGTACCGTCGTGCTCAAGGGTCGTACCGTCGTGCTCAAGGGTCGTACCGTCGTGCTCAAGGGTCGTACCGTCGTGCTCAAGGGTCGTACCGTCGTGCTCAAGGGTCGTACCGTCGTGCTCAAGGGTCGTACCGTCGTGCTCAAGGGTCGTACCGTCGTGCTCAAGGGTCGTACCGTCGTGCTCAAGGGTCGTACCGTCGTGCTCAAGGGTCGTACCGTCGTGCTCAAGGGTCGTACCGTCGTGCTCAAGGGTCGTACCGTCGTGCTCAAGGGTCGTACCGTCGTGCTCAAGGGTCGTACCGTCGTGCTCAAGGGTCGTACCGTCGTGCTCAAGGGTCGTACCGTCGTGCTCAAGGGTCGTACCGTCGTGCTCAAGGGTCGTACCGTCGTGCTCAAGGGTCGTACCGTCGTGCTCAAGGGTCGTACCGTCGTGCTCAAGGGTCGTACCGTCGTGCTCAAGGGTCGTACCGTCGTGCTCAAGGGTCGTACCGTCGTGCTCAAGGGTCGTACCGTCGTGCTCAAGGGTCGTACCGTCGTGCTCAAGGGTCGTACCGTCGTGCTCAAGGGTCGTACCGTCGTGCTCAAGGGTCGTACCGTCGTGCTCAAGGGTCGTACCGTCGTGCTCAAGGGTCGTACCGTCGTGCTCAAGGGTCGTACCGTCGTGCTCAAGGGTCGTACCGTCGTGCTCAAGGGTCGTACCGTCGTGCTCAAGGGTCGTACCGTCGTGCTCAAGGGTCGTACCGTCGTGCTCAAGGGTCGTACCGTCGTGCTCAAGGGTCGTACCGTCGTGCTCAAGGGTCGTACCGTCGTGCTCAAGGGTCGTACCGTCGTGCTCAAGGGTCGTACCGTCGTGCTCAAGGGTCGTACCGTCGTGCTCAAGGGTCGTACCGTCGTGCTCAAGGGTCGTACCGTCGTGCTCAAGGGTCGTACCGTCGTGCTCAAGGGTCGTACCGTCGTGCTCAAGGGTCGTACCGTCGTGCTCAAGGGTCGTACCGTCGTGCTCAAGGGTCGTACCGTCGTGCTCAAGGGTCGTACCGTCGTGCTCAAGGGTCGTACCGTCGTGCTCAAGGGTCGTACCGTCGTGCTCAAGGGTCGTACCGTCGTGCTCAAGGGTCGTACCGTCGTGCTCAAGGGTCGTACCGTCGTGCTCAAGGGTCGTACCGTCGTGCTCAAGGGTCGTACCGTCGTGCTCAAGGGTCGTACCGTCGTGCTCAAGGGTCGTACCGTCGTGCTCAAGGGTCGTACCGTCGTGCTCAAGGGTCGTACCGTCGTGCTCAAGGGTCGTACCGTCGTGCTCAAGGGTCGTACCGTCGTGCTCAAGGGTCGTACCGTCGTGCTCAAGGGTCGTACCGTCGTGCTCAAGGGTCGTACCGTCGTGCTCAAGGGTCGTACCGTCGTGCTCAAGGGTCGTACCGTCGTGCTCAAGGGTCGTACCGTCGTGCTCAAGGGTCGTACCGTCGTGCTCAAGGGTCGTACCGTCGTGCTCAAGGGTCGTACCGTCGTGCTCAAGGGTCGTACCGTCGTGCTCAAGGGTCGTACCCTTTCCCCCACCCTTCCTTCGCCACGACGGTACGACCCCTTGAGCACGACGGTACGACCCTTGAGCACGACCTACGATACGACCCTTGACCATTACGGTACAACCCTAGACACGACGGAACGACCCTTTGGAGCACGACGGATACGAACCCCTTGAGCACTGACGGTAACGATACGACCCTTGAGCAAGACGGTACGATACGACCCTTGAGCATGACGCGTACGTTACGGACCTGAGCATGACGGGTTCGACCTTGAGCACGACGGTACGACCCTGGAGCACGACGGTACGACCCTGGAGCACGACGGTACGATACGACCCTTGACCATTACGGTACAACCCTTGAACACGACGGATACGACCCTGGAGCACGACGGTGCGACCCTTGACCCGTAATTAAAGGTCACCAACGCTATATTTGATATATTCTTAGAAAGAACTGCCAAGCGTTTTCACCATACTTTCATACGACCGGCTACACCAAACATATAGTATTTCTAAGCAACTTGCACTTAAGTTATCTTACAAATAACAATATAAAAATCGAGATATTTAAATTCCCTTTCATCCTCAAGGGCGTTTTTTTTTTTTTTTTTTTTTTTTTTTTTTTTTTTTTTTTACAAAAGTCTCCATTTGCAATACAAAGCTCTCTTGTTTCTTATTAGTCAAAGCAAAAGAGTACTATTTGTTGTCGTTATTGCCCCGCGCTAATGTCATGGAATTCGTGACACACACACATGTACTCTCTCTCTCTCTCTCTCTCTCTCTCTCTCTCTCTCTCTCTCTCTCTCTCTCTCTCTCTCTCTCTCACCCCCTCCCTCCCTCCCTCACCTCCTCCCTTCCCCCTCCTCCTCCACCCCACAACCAAAGCAAACGGAACGTATTCTGTTTGAGTCGCCGAAAGATTCGTGTCGTGTTGGGTGGGTGATCATCATCATCAAAGTCGGATATGTGGCATTTTTTATTTCTATTGTTTGGCTAAATATGTTCCGCTTCCTGTAAGTCGTCGGGATCCGTTTACTGCTTTGGTGCTTGCGCGTGCTTGTGTGTGTGTGGGTGGGGGGGGGGGGGGTCTGTGTGTGTGCGTGTGTGCGTGCGTGCTTGTGTATGTGTGTATGTGTGTGTAGGGGTGTGTCTGTGTGTGTGTGTGTGTGTGGGTGTGTGTCTGTGTGTGTGTGTGTGTGTGTGTGTGTGTGTGTTTGTGTGGGTGTGTGTCTGTATGTGTGTATGTGTGTGTGGGTGGGTGGATGTGTGTGTCTGTGTATGTGGGTGTGTGTGTGTGTGTGTGTGTGTGTGGGTGTGTGTGTGTGTGTGTGTGGATGGGATTTACCCATTTCTTCCTATTTGTACTGTAATATCTGTACAGCGTGCCATAGCGTTGGTTTAATAACTACGTGCTTGTAGTTGCCTATTTCAGTTCGTAGAAGGTGTGTTCAAGCTTGTAAGCAAGTGTTTATATGTCATTTAATGACAACATCGTCATCATTACAGCTCATTAAGCGTCTCGTTAATTATATAAGTTATCACATCACTTTTTTTTCAGGTGTTCACTATAACAAGATGTTCCGGTGTTCCAAATGTTCATTGTGATCAGCAGTTCCACTGTTCTTAATGTTCACTGTGTGTTTAGATGTTCCGACATTCCAACTGTTCAGTGTTTACAACAATTCCACCATTCCAAATGTTCCTTGTTATTTTTATAAGTAATTTTTTTTTCGTAACTCCCATATAATTTTTTTTTTTAATTTTCAATTTTTTTTTAGTTTATGACTTTATTATACAGTTTCCTCCAGTTGTATAATTCCTAATCGAAGTATTGTATTTGACTGTACTAGTGTAGCCACTACAATACTCCGCTGTACATGTTGTATTACCACTCCGTCACCCACCTTTCCTATGTAGTGGATGATTCTACATCCTTAAAGTCTCTTGCCACAACCTGCTTCCTCAGTTCTTCCACTCCTACGTATTTAAATCTGTTTTCGCAGTGGTGTGATCGTACTGTTGCGTCAAATCGCAATTCAGTTCTAGTATACGTCTTCGAAAAGTAATTAAATTTTTTTTATCGATATACTTAAAAGGAGTTTAATTTTGTATTAAGATTTGTTTTCTGTGGCTTCTGATGTATGAGGATATAGGTAGAAATAGACATCTGATTTGTAAACCATTTTTATATGAGGGTTTTTATCTCTACATTCTAGTAATATATGCAGGTCTTCTGTGTTTCTGCTCTATACTAAATATAATTGATCTATTTTCTTGTATACTTATCTCTTCCTCCCGTGTATATTTTCTTACATACTCATCTCATCCTCCCGTGTATATTTTCTTATATACTCATCTCTTCCTCCCGTGTATATTTTTGCATGTCTGATCGCTCACTTTGGCACACCACCTCGGTCGTTAATGATCTTGTCTACAGGCTTTTCAAAGCCTCTAAGGTCCTTGACTGATGCTTGTGTTGGATACCACTTTTTTACTCTCCCACACAACACGGGGGAAAAACACACACACACACCCAGGAAAAAGTGCTTATAAGTGTTTACGTTTCTCACTCTATTCATACGGCTTTCAGATCTTCGTAAGTGCTTTTATATATATATATATATATATATATATATATATATATATATATATATATATATATATATATATATATATATATATATGTGTGTGTGTGTGTGTGTGTATGTATATATTGGAAAGGATCACAATTTTGCGCGTGATCAAGTATATTCCTATGAGTCCACGGTGAGAATGAAACACGATAAGTTCCCAGGTGCACTTTCGTGTAATAATCACATCATCAGGGGAGATAGAAGAGAGAAATATAACAAGTCAGTTGATATGCAACGAAGAGACGTAACTAGGACGCCATTTGGTAAACATGCGATTGTTCTTTCCTACAATAAACGTTTAAGAAAGCTCAAGAAAACATGTTATGACGTAGGCATTAATGTAACATTTAAATATAGCATCTCAGTGAAGCCTATGTTAGCAAAGAACAAGTCTGTAGGTGATATACACATGTGTAATACCATGTAAGGATTGTAATGTTTTTGGCATAGGGTTTTCAGAGCACTTAACAAAGTCCTTTACATCAGCTATGGTATCCTATCTTAGGATAGCAGGACTTGACATATAAGAGTCCTAGATACGCTCGAACGTAGGATATCTTCCTGTATGTAATCCTGCATCTCTTCCTAAGGATACATGGTGGAAGTAGTTGAATTAGGACCTTGGGATACGGTAGGATAGAGTCTCGAAATATATGTAGGATACCGTCATTTACACGCGTGTCCTCCGTAGGATTGGATCCTTCCTGGGCTGGTGAGTCCATGTTTCCGTCACCTAAGTGAAAGGAGTTTGAGAAATAGGGCGAGAGTATCTATAGATATATGTTGTAGGTGCTCATGGTAGGTTTAACGTTTTGGTATATATATATATATCTATTCTTTGGCATCCTTGAACACGACGGTACGATCCTTGAACACGACGGTACGATCCTTGAACTCGACGGTACGACCCTTGAGCACGACGACGGTACGACCCCTGAGCACGACGGTGTGATCCTTGAACACGACGGGACGATCCTTGAGCACGACGGTGCGATCCTTGAGCACTACTGTACGATCCTTAAGCACGACGGTACGATCGTTGAGCACGACGGTACGACCCTTGAACACGACGGTACGACCCTTGAACACGACGGCACGATCTTTGAACACGACAGTGCGACCCGTCTAACACGACAGTATACCACTTTTCAGTATTATCACGTCTCGACCCCTGACCTGACCCCCTCCTGATGATACAGGCAGAGAGAACAACCATCGCCCTCATTTTCTCTATAACCCCATAACCACCCCCACCCCCCCACACCCCACCCCCTTCGAATTCATGACCACGACGACGACGTCAAACCACCCCACACACACATGGCCTCCAGGGGGAGGAAGGAGGGAGGGGAGGGGGGCCATGGGGCTTGGCATGGCTTGCATGGCCCCGCGAGCTTCGTATTCAGAAAAGAAAGAGAGAGAGAGAGAGAGAGAGAGAGAGAGAGAGAGAGAGAGAGAGAGAGAGAGAGAGAGAGAGAGAGAGACGCCTGTGTGTGTTGATTCGAAGACTAAATCCCCTTATCCCGTCCTGCAAAGAGTGGACAGACCCGTTACCCATTAAGGCGAAGATTAACAATGCACAAAGCCAGTTCACTTCAGGCGCCGGGGATTGTCCATGTGTGTGTCTGTGTCTGTGTGTGTGTGTCTGTGTGTGTGTCTGTGTATGTGTGTGTGTGGGTGTGTGTATGTATTTAGGCTTTTAGAGAAGTGTGGCTGGAAGGCAAGGGGATTAAACAGCTTGTTGGATCCGACAGCCACAGAGAGATGGACACGCGGGTTGTGCAGTGATAGCAATGGCCACCCCTGTGTGTGTGTGTGTGTATGTGTGTGTCTGTGTGGTTCTGTGTCTGTGTGTCGGTGTGTGTGTCTGCCTGTGTGTGTGTGTGTGTGTGAGTGTGTGTCTGTGTGGTTCTGTGTCTGTGTGTTCTCAAAAAGAAATATTAGAACAAGTCACTGGGGATGTTGGTATGATGTGGTAGTGTTGACATACACGCCATTTTCACCTGCATATTATAACTGCTTGTTTGGTCCTAATTGAACGAGACCTGTTGACCTCCACTCCCGGGAGAATGGTAGGTCGTGATAGGTAATCATGGTTGTTAACACATGACGTGAACACTTAATTAGATGTTGTGAGGAGAGGACAATTAGATGTTGTGGGGAGAGGACAATTAGATGTTGTGAGGAGAGGACAGTTAGATGTTGTGAGGAGAGGACAGTTAGATGTTGTGGGGAGAGGACAGTTAGATGTTGTGGGGAGAAGACAGTTAGATGTTGTGGGGAGAGGACATTATTTAAAAAGCTTCTCAGATGATAATGCTTGTTACTGGCCGTTTACGAAGGTAAAACCTTTTGTTCTATTTTTGGGCCTTTTTTTTTTCTTTTAGCATTTTTTCACCTTTCTATCATTATGTTTATAATTTATATATATTTCGTTACCCCTGTAGTGACTAACACACACACACACACACACACGCTCGCTTCTCGCGCGCGCGCGCTGGCGATTCTTCAGCCAATAACTGGCGCGGTTCTGTGTGAGCTCTCAGCCAATCAGTGACGCTCAAGTAACGCAAACTATCAACCAGTCACTGGCTTGCTTTCAGTATGGACTCGCAACCAGCCAATTAGCGCTGCCTCTACATACGCCCATGCACTTTATGTACACAAAAGAAAAAAAAAAACGCTTTTTCTGTTATAGGTTTCAAGTAAATGAATTATATTCCTTAGTGATAACGTAGATGGGTTGATATAAACTGTGTATTGGAATGAAGCGATGTCGTGTTACGTTGTAATGGATGATGTTGTGGATGAGGAGAGAGAGAGAGAGAGAGAGAGAGAGAGAGAGTTAGAGAGAGAGTTAGAGAGAGACTGAGAGAGAGAGAGAGAGAGAGAGAGAGAGAGGGTGTTACCGGACTTCGCCTACAAGTGGATGGAAAGGAGTCCTGTCTCGTCGTGGAACTTCTTCGCACGAAATGAATTCATCACTTTCCCTGCTCCTGCTTGGAGCGCAACTTGCTTCAGACGCCCCATAAAATCACCCTTGAGTTGCATGATGATAGTATATATATATATAAATGATGAGACATGTATATACATTATGTATATGTATACTCATGTAATGTATGTATATGCATAGAGATACAGTATTATTTATTAATACACTTAATTTAATTGATACACTTAATTCATCCCTCCCACATCACAGCCTCTTTCACCCCAATATAACTGCCTAAAGAAAATACTGATAGATGATGAATGTATATACGTATGTATATATGTGTGTATATTGAACTACGAGAAAAATATATTTGCTCGCATCCCATTTTTCTCCGAAACATATCAAAGAAAAACATCAAAGAAACTACAGAGTATAGATCATTAACAAGGAAGAGAGAGAGAGAGAGAGAGAGAGAGAGAGAGGAAAAAAAGAGCCTGGAGGGGGGAGGGGGTATACGAGTGAGGGGGAGGGAGGGAGGGAGGGGGTAGTTGAAGGGGTTGGTTGGGAGGGGGGGGTTTGGAGGTGGTGTGCGAGGAGTGGACTGCCCGGCGTGGGTAAGTGGCTCTTAAACCTTGTTCAAAGGAGATCAAAGTGACCTGAAATAGAAGGGGGGGGGGGGCAGGGGGCGGGGGGGGAGAGAGAAAGAGAGGAGAAGGGGGGTGTTGGGGGGGAAGAGAAGGTTGGGGGGGTGTTGGGATGGTAATGGGGGGAGAGAGAGGGGGGGGAGGGGGGAATAAGGTTGTTCTTGGGGTGGGGGTTTGGGGATGGTAATGGGGGAGAGAGAAAGAGAGAAAGGGGGGAAGAAGGCTGTTTTTGGGGGTGTGGGGTTGGGGATGGTAATGGAAGAGAGAGAGAGAGAGATTACCAGTTTTTTATCATAAAGTATTCCTCTCTCTCTCTCTCTCTCTCTCTCTCTCTCTCTCTCTCTCTCTCTCTCTCTCTCTCTCTCTCTCTCTCATGTTACAGACTTGTTATCATGTCTGAATAAACTTCAATGCCATCCCTTATCGTAGATATCTATTGTCATTGCTTTCTTTTAAGGCTATCTTTACATGGTCATGTTATCACATTGTGTCTATCTTTTTATCTTCAGGTGTATCTTTATAGGGTTGGTTCTTCAGTTATGTATCTTATTTATATCTCTTAACTTGATAAGCAATCTTCACCTAGCTTAAGTAACTACTATCTTCACTTCTTCACTTGAGTCTTTGCTTAAGTAACTACTATCTTCACTTCTTCACTTGAGTCTTTGCTTAAGTAACTACTATCTTCACTTGTGTCTTTGCTTAAGTAACTACTATCTTCACTGGTGTCTTTATCTATTTTCCCTTACTTTAACTTATTTTTCTCTTCATCCAACTTAGTCCAGCTTAAGTGCACGAACTTCAGTATATCTTTTCACTTTGCTTAAGTAACTTTCATCTTTAGCTTCACCCAGCTTAAGTAATTTCTACCTTTATCTACCGTTATCAGGCTTAAGTAACATCTACTTCCATCTACCTCCACCCAACTACGGCAACTCCTAGTCTTCATATGTATGTATGTATATATATATATATATATATATATATATATATATATATATATATATATATATATAT
>NC_092235.1:23834975-23842475 GCF_036320965.1 Panulirus ornatus
GGGGGACCTCCATCGCGTCGGCAACACTGCTACGGCGGCAGGTCAAAGAAACCAGCGTTGCCAACGGGCGGGGGCGGGGTTTGGGGGGGGGGGGTACACGTTGAGGATTGACCCCCCCCCCCCTCGCTTCGTCAATCCTTTAGAGTTGCCGTGGCGGTTCATTGAGTCTGGTGGTCATTATGAGCCAGCCGTTCAATAGCACCTTGGGACAACAAGGGAGTAAAGCATATTAATTTAGTCATCCCTTGCGTCTGGTTGGGATGAAAGGCAAAGAAAACGGGAACGTCGGACAAGGTCCAACACAAAGGAAACCCCAACAAAATCTTGTGGTTGAGGTCGACCTCAAAGGTGAGTGTCCCGGGGCCTTGAGGCTGAGCTGGTGGTGGGTCTGGCCAGGGCTGGAGGGGACCTTTGGGGGTGGGGGGGGCTGCGGAGAGGACAAATGCTGGAAGGGGACAGTTTCTGGAGAGGACCAATTTGTGGAGAGGACAGTGTCGTATCTGGCTTTACGTATAGACTACGCCCTAGAGTTGCTGTAGGACCTGTTGGGGGATCCCTAGGTCGTCGTGGGACTTCTGGAGATCCTTCTAGGGTCGGAGGACTTCTGGAGGTCCTTCTGGGGTCGTAGGACCTCTGGAGGTCCTTCTGGGGTCGTAGGACTTCTTGAGATCCTTCTGGTGTCGTAGGAGTTCTGGAGATCCTTCTGGGGTCGTAGGACTTCTGGAGATCCTTCTGGGGTCATAGGACTTCTGGAGATCCTTCTGGGGTCGTAGGACTTCTGGAGATCCTTCTGGGGTCGTAGGACCCCATGGGGACCCCATTCTTCCTAGGATTCGAAAGTAAACAATCTTCGACTCCTTTGCAGTAACAGACGAAGGATATTCCCATCTCGGCAGAGATCCTATGGAGTCCTACGACCCCACCCCCTCCCCCCTCTTCACTGACAAGACCGGAACAAAGATCCTTTCTTTAAACAGATGTGAACGGCATGGGTTTTAAACGGGAGACGGACAAGTAAGGACTTCGTTCGTCCGTCATACTGTTGGACGTGGAGGAGGACCTGTTGGTTCTCGCCCTGACAACAGACGGGACACCGTTGCAAGCAGAGGTGAATGGTGTCCATTTATCATTCTGTTGGTGTGTGTGTGTGGGGAGCTCTGTTAGCTCAAGCCTTTCGAACATATAAAGACACACCTCTCTACATTTTCTCTTACCAAGTTCCTTTGATACGTTTTCTGTTGAACGTCCCCGTGTTTGCCAAGATCCGTTAAAGGCAGGTTCTAAAATGGGCATTCCCAGGTCACAAACGGTGGTAGACATCACTCTCCAGTAGCAGGCTGGGTCAAAGGTCAACATGAGGTGTTATTTATACATCCCCATCCGTCGTTGCTTTGACCTCCCTTTGATTGGGATAGGTGGGTGTGTTCGAGAACCGTCCCATGTATGGGGATTCTGGGATATCCCTCTGGCAGTACGAACCGTGACGTCAGAATGATGGAAGAGGAGGGGAGGTGACTTCAGACACGCCCCCTCCCCTTTCCCCTACTGAAGCAATGTGATTTGTGGTTGGACTACACCACACAGTAACGTGTGGATCCTTTTAGGTTCTTCGTGTATCCTGGGCAATCATATTCAGAAGTCCTTGGCATCTGGGAAGGACTCGTAGACGGGAACAGATCCTACCGAAGGATTTAGCTGATGCCATCGAAGGAGTGAACCTAACACATCCCATGACACTTGCTTGAGGTCCTGTTGAAGACGTGTATAGGTTGTTTGGACGAAGCTGAGAGAATGGTTCTTGTGTCTCGATCATATAGAAGGTATGTGGTCAAGTTACTCTTCTGTCAGAGTTGAGATACCAGGTCAAAGGTCATTGGTAAGTGTCACCTTATTGTCGTCATTAGACAAGCATTTAAAGGTCAGACTTTGGGATGAGGTCAAGTTACTCTTCTGTCAGAGCTTCGTTACCAGGTCAAAGGTCATTGGTATGTGGCCTCTTATTGTCGTCATTAGACAAGCATTCAGAGGTCAGACTTTCTCAATATGATAAGGAAAACTGATATATTTCTTTGAGTGTATTACTGATATAGTTAAATATTCGACAACGCATTGCGTTTTTTTTTTTATCATTGCGTTTTTTTATTATTATTATTTAACATTCACACGGTGAGGATAACATGTATCCCTTTATGTTAGTCAATTTCTATTGACCGTATTACATCATTTCAGTCATGTTCAATCTATCATGATCTGAAAAAAAAAATTACGAAATGTTTTTGGGGGAAAAAAATATAGAATATTGGACAAAAAACTTTTTTATTTTTTTTTTTTCATTGGTTCAGTATGATGCGATATTATCCCGTGTGATAATCATGGGAACTATAACCAACTGTGTTGACATAAAGTGCCGTAATTTGTTACGAATTAGTGAACAACATTTTGTGCCAAAGGACGGGGCCATTAGAGGCACACGCGGGGGGGGGGGGGGACACACAGTGGGAGATAACAATGTCAAAGGGAACGATCAAATCACTTCAAACAAAAGTTGTAACACGGGGGGGGGGGAAGTGGGTACACACACACACACACACACACACACACACACACACACACATAGGGGGGGTCGGGGGGAGATCGGTTGAACCGTCTGTCGCTGCCCATTTGCGACTCGTTGCGACGGGGGGGAGCGCGGGGCGCCCCTGGGGGGCCAGGCCTTTGGTAGGTTGTAATGCTCCTTTTGATGATTAGTTTGTGTTCTGTAGTCAGCTAGTGATGGTGGCTGACACAGGACGCGGGTACCTGCTGACATAGAGGAGTAGAAAGGAAGGTGGGGGGTAAGGGGGAGGTGGAGGGGCAAGCTGATGCACATGGAAATGGGAAATGGGGAGGAAAAGGGGGTGTGGGTGATGATGATTTAGGTGACGTGAGGCAAGGGAGAGGGAGGCTGCTCCTGTTGCTGCTGACGACAGGGAAGAATGTAATATGGTTGTGGTCAGAGGTGCTGACGCCTCATGCGTGGTGCTGGCTGACACACACACAACACACACACACACACACAAACACACACACACGCTTGTGAAATGGGGGCCACGCGAATGTAGAACTTCCTATTGTACACATAGTTACTTACACTTAGTGTGGTTACTAGAACTGCTAGAAATAATAATAATAATAATAATAATAATAATAATAATAATAATAATAACAATAATAATAGTAATAAGAATAATAATAATGATAATAATAATGATGATAATAATGATAATGATAATAATGATGATAATAATGGTAATAATGATG
This sequence comes from Panulirus ornatus, assembly GCF_036320965.1. NCBI lineage: Eukaryota > Metazoa > Arthropoda > Malacostraca > Decapoda > Palinuridae > Panulirus > Panulirus ornatus. Next base: position 23,838,276 of record NC_092235.1, read on the forward strand.
GTGGTAATAATAACAGTAATAATAATAGTAATAATAATAATAATAATAATAATAATAATAATAATAATAATGATAATAATAATGAAAGAGGAAGAAGAATGATGATGATAACAACCCAAGATTATAATCTCGGGTAAAAACAATGAATAGCCTTTGATGAACATAAAGTTCCATGCTTTATAAAATGTTTAGGGAGGAGGGGAAAAAAATAAAAAAGAAAACGGAGGAGGGAGATCCTACCTGAGAAGATAGAACCAGTTCAAAGGAACTGGTGTAATACAAAGGGCTTTGTACTGGTCAGGCAAGGGGATGTGTGTGTGTGTGTGTGTGTGTGTGTGTGTACGACGATGCTTGAGCATATGTTTTTGAAGTGTCTTTAGGATCATTGTACGTCTTGGGTTAGGGAAGGATGGGAGAAAATGGGGGAAAAAAAAAAAACATCTAATTTGTCTTCTATAAAGTAAGTCATATGTAAACACTCAGCTTAGAGTGAGACCTTGAGATAAGCTTATATATGTGTGTGTATATATATATATATATATATATATATATATATATATATATATATATATATATATATATATATATATATATTATTATTATCGCTACCTCGCTAATGCGGGAAATGGCGAATAGTATAAAAAAAAGATATATATATATATATATATATATATATATATATATATATATATATATATATATATATATATATATATATATATATATATATAAGCTGGGGCCCTTAAACTAAGCTTATATGGAAATAGTTTGAGCCCTTAAGATAAGCTTATATAGAAATAGCTTGAGCCCCATAAGTTAAGCTTATATATCAAAGCTTGAGCCTTTAAGATAAACATATATATATATATATCAAAGCTTTTGAGCCCTTAAGATAAACTCCTAAATAAAAAAAAAGAAAAAAAGGGGGTGAGGGTTGCTCCCTTGTAGTGGGGTGAGGTATAAAATTGTTACCCCCCCTCCTTCCCCCTTTCCCCTCCTCAACGCTGCCTGTCTTGTAGATCAAAGACGCCTTTTTTTTTTTTTTATATATTTTTTTTTTATTTTTATCTCTGTGTTCCAGGGAGACCCTGATTTTTTTTTTTTTTTTTCTTAATGGCAATGGTGGTGGTGATAAAGTTTCCCGGTTTGAAAAAAAATCAATGGTAAAGAGAGTGAAAAAAAAGCGGATTAGGAAAAGCATGATCTCATATATATATATATATATATATATATATATATATATATATATATATATATATATATATATATATATATATATATATATGTAGTGAGTTCGAGCATATGTGGTTGCGAAGGATAGTAGTGCACAAGAAATGGGTGATGATGGACATTGCTTTTGGATCTGTCCTGGATGAAATAGAATGAATCGGATCGACGTGATGGTATACGGGGGGCGACGTGATGTCAGAGTTTTGAACGAAAATTGTATGAAGCTGTTGAGGCAAACAATGGATTAATCTGTTGGATTTGGCGAACCGTAAAAGGATCCCTTGACTCTCTCTCTCTCTCTCTCTCTCTCTCTCTCTCTCTCTCTCTCTCTCTCACCCAGGACCTTCAGGATCCCTTGGACTTACTATCAGTCAATTAGCTCACGACCCGTTTTCTTTTTTCTTTTGTCTAATCATAATCAGTCAAATTCATCATGATTTCTCTCTCTCTCTCTCTCTCTCTCTCTCTCTCTCTCTCTCTCTCTCTCTCTCTCTCTCTCTCTCTCTCTCTTATGGTATTTCATTTCCCACATTTAATAGACCTCGCGTTATGGGGGGGTGAGAACGAATTTAAAAAAAAAAAAAAGGGGGGAGGAGAGGAGGGGGTGGGGGAAAATCCAATTACTGAATGAACGGAGCGATTGAATGAAGGATTGAAAGAAGGAAGTTCCACCCGATCTGCTTTCTGATGCCTTGCCAAAGTAGAGCTTTGATGATGGCTAATGATCTTTTCAACCCACCCCACACCCACCCACCCACCCTCTCACCATCCTCCCCTCCCCTCTCCCTCCTCCTCCTCCGCACCCCCGTTACACCATCCTCCCCCCCTCCCCCTCCCCCCCTCCCCCCTCCCCCCCCCCCCCCCCCCCTTCCTCCGTGACATCAAAGACCATAAAAAGAAAATGGTTCTCCGATGTCGCTCCTCCGCCGATCTGGCCGAACGCTTCGGTGGGTTGACGAACTCATTATCATCTTTAGCTGCAATAGTTGTGTTGTTGTTGTTCTCTCTCTCTCTCTCTCTCTCTCTCTCTCTCTCTCTCTCTCTCTCTCTCTCTCTCTTTTAACAACACCTTGAGTTGTACCGAATTGAAGTGGTGGTTAGGGGGGGGGGAGGGAACGCTATATAGTTCGTCTTGTGGAAACTATTTTGGGGGGGATAAGGAAGGGGAGGGGGGGGAGAAGAGAGATATGGGGTTGTGGTTGTTTGGTTGTGAGATGGTATGGTTAGACGGGTTGTTTGTGTAGTTTTAAGTTGTTTGGGTAAGTTGGGGGTTTTGTTTGTCTTAGTAGGTTAGTTAAGAAAGGCAGGTGGGGGAGGGGGGGCGGGGGACAGGATGTGGTGAGACTGGTTTATTATGCACATATGTTCGTCTTTCCGTTGTTGGGTAAACAATTAAGACGATCCTACAACAGCTTGAGTCATAACTCTATTTGTGGGTTGGTTACATATGTAACCTCATTAGTGGAAGGGGGGGGGGGGACTCTCTCTAGACCTCCACAGGCCCGTTGCTTATACACGTAGTCTGGGTATGCAAATGAGATGGTTATATTCTTAGGCTCATTATGGAGCTAATTAGATTTAACTCTGATTTGCATGAGCTGGATGATGTAGAACTTAAGGGTGTTTTTTTTCTTCTTTTCTTTTCTTTTGTTTTTCACTGGACTGATGATTTGCATGAACGGGAAAGGTTAGCAACCAACCCACAGACCGTCTCAAGGAAAACGGGAAGAAAACGGCATCTTTCCTAATGAGTCCATTTGTCTTTCCCAGGATAACGTGATTGGGATTGGGACCGGGGGGGGGGTAGGGAGGGTGAATAGGTAAAAAAAGAGATTGGTGAAGGGCTATGATTAGGTATGGCTAGTGAGAGAGAGAGAGAGAGAGAGAGACAGAGAGAGAGTTTTAACCTGATGGCCAAGGAGATTAGAGATGATTAGAATGTATTAGGTGTCTAATCACTGAGCAAAATGTCTGATCTATTGTTCCAGGACAATGGAAGAAAATGGGTCTTAATTACCCCGGCTGTTAATGGAGGGGAGGGTTCAATTACACCCTGTAGTGTAGATGTGAGGCACATATGGATAGGTAGGACTCTTGCCTGAGCCAGGCACCCATTTTATAGACTAACCCCCCCTTGGGACGGATGAACAGCCAGGTTGACTGTGGGCCGACTGCCGCTTCACGAGGATTCGAACCGATGCGCTCGACTCTGGGCGCGGACCCGTGTATGCGTCACGGTTAGGAACGCTGACCACTACACGACGAGAGTTGAAACGAGTTAGTACAGAGCAAAGAGCAATTCAAGTTGAGGGAGCGACTGTTCTAAATCGTGTGGCATACAATGTATGGTGATTTGAATGTCGATGAGGTTTCGCCCGTGGGTTGTTTTCTGGTTATATAGAAAATGTTTCGTGGGGATCCTACTTTTCAGTTCTGGGTCGTATTTCAGATGTGGGTCGTATTTTAGCGAGTGGTCGTAGTTTTTGCCGTGGGTCGTACTTTCACAGTTGTGGGTCGCATTATTTCTGAGAAATCGTAAACTGTGTCCTTATCTTTATGTATATTTACGTTGTGTACGTCGGTCGTACGCGTCTTTCCGTAGTACAGTGCATGTGTCCACGCGTCGTATCATTATATGTTTACATGTATACACAAGTGTTCTATTATATATCTCTTATCTTTATGTGCCTCTTACTTAAACCCTTACCTGTCTGCTGAGTAAATAACTTCATCCTCTCCCTACAGTATATATATATATATATATATATATATATATATATATATATATATATATATATTTATATATATATATTTTTTTTTTTTTTTTTTTTATACCTCGTCGCTGTCTCCCGCGTTTGCGAGGTAGCGCAAGGAAACAGACGAAAGAAATGGCCCAACCCCCCCCATACACATGTACATACATACGTCCACACACGCAAATATACATACCTACACAGCTTTCCATGGTTT
>NC_092235.1:23849975-23852475 GCF_036320965.1 Panulirus ornatus
TCCACCTCTTTTTTTTCTGTTCTGTTTGATTTGTACGTTGTAAAGTGCAGTGTGTTGAGTTTTCTGTTGCGCTCCCTGATTAATTTATATTGCCCTTGTGTCTGTTCCACAATCTGTTCCATTGGTTATATGTTTTAATATTTATGTTCTGGGTTTCTTGCTGTAGCGAGATCTGTTCCGCATCTCTGTCCATTGTGTCATCTGCTTCCGTCTGTTTCGCAGTCCAAGCTGTGTATCCTTCAGTTCCGCAGTCTGTTCCACCCCCCCTGTTCCTCAGATTTTGGACAGATCTGTTGTCTCTTCGTTATTTTTCTGTTGCCATTTTCTCTTTAGCCCATTTGGCATCTTGTATATTTCCTTATTTTCTCCTTCGTTCGTTTAAGACCTGCCTCACGCTCTGTTCCACACTCACGTCAGTCATTTCTGTTCCACACTCACGTCAGTCATTTCTGTTCCACATTCACTTCCGTCATTTCTGTTCCACACTCACGTCGGTCATTTCTGTTCCACACTCACGTCAGTCATTTCTGTTCCACACTCACGTCAGTCATTTCTGTTCCACACTCACGTCAGTCATTTCTGTTCCACACTCACTTCCGTCATTTCTGTTCCACACTCACGTCAGTCATTTCTGTTCCACACTCACGTCAGTCATTTCTGTTCCACACTCACGTCAGTCATTTCTATTCCACACTCACTTCAGTCATTTCTGTTCCACACTCACTTCAGTCATTTCTGTTCCACACTCACGTCAGTCATTTCTGTTCCACACTCACGTCAGTCATTTCTGTTCCACACTCACTTCAGTCATTTCTGTTCCACACTCACGTCAGTCATTTCTGTTCCACACTCACTTCAGTCATTTCTGTTCCACACTCACGTCAGTCATTTCTGTTCCACACTCACGTCAGTCATTTCTGTTCCACACTCACTTCAGTCATTTCTGTTCCACACTCACGTCAGTCATTTCTGTTCCACACTCACGTCAGTCATTTCTGTTCCACAGTATTGCGATTATTTCGTTTTTTTTTACCTTTTACGTGTTGCCTTCTCTATACTTCTGTTCCACACTCTCCTCTCCCATCCTTTCTCTATCCTGGGACTCTTTCCATCCCATCCGGGGTCGTGCCCATCCTATCCTGTCCCCCTCTCCCCTATTCCTTTTCCCATACCTCCCCTTCCCCCATCCTTTTCCATCCTGCTTCAAGGAATACACCCCCCTCCCCCCCCAGCCAAGCCACCCCAAGTCACGCCCTCTGTCACACACACACACACACACACACACACACACACACACACACACACACACACACACACACACACATGCACACGTATATTCTCTCTCTCTCTCTCTCTCTCTCTCTCTCTCTCTCTCTCTCTCTCTCTCTCTCATCCACGGGGACGACTAATGGCTCCCTGGCATCCCACGTAATCACCAGTTGACCAGGGCAGGGCCGACAAAGGAGAGCGGGCAACCCCCCCCCCCCCTCCCCTCTGCCCGATCAATTTGCAAGGGGTTAATAATACCATCAATATTATTCTAACAAATTGCACGACCCCCGCCCGCCCGCCTCTCCCGGAGCAGCCAGCTGGCTATACCGGGTCGTGGGGTCGTACCCCCCCCCCCGTGGGATCGTACTCGCTCAAGGGTCGTACCCTCGTGGGCGTCGTATTCGCTCTCAGAGGTCATGCCCCGTGGGGTCGTACTCACTCAAGGGTCGTACCCTTCGTGGGCGTCAAATTCCGGGCTCTCAAGGTTGACCCCGTGGGTCGTACTCATTTTCCAAAGGGTGTACCCCGTGTGGTCGTACTCAAGGACCGTACCCTGTGGTCGTACTCAAGGGTTGTACCCCGTTGTGGTCGTACTCAAGGGTTGTACCCCCGTGTGGTCGTACCCAAGGACCGTACCCCCGTGTGGTCGTACTCAAGGGTTGTACCGTGTGGTCTTTTCTCGGCCTTACCCCCTTTCCTACACGGGGTTGTACCCCTTTTCCTTCCAAGGCCACTGCTTCCAAGGGGTTCCCCGGGTTCATCAACCTTTCCCTTTTCCTACTAATTGTACGGGGCGTTAAGGCCCCTGTGCACTAAGGTGACCCCCTTGGTGAAATTACCCTTGGGGGAACCAAAGAACCCTTTGGTCGAAAAGGGGAGGGAAAATTGAGTGGGTCTCTAGGAAGGAAAAAAAAGGGGTTGAAGGGGTCATAAATTTCCCCCTGTGGTCATCATGATGGGGTCATAAAACCCGTAGGTTTCATCATGAAGGGGGTCATCAAGGGTTTACGGGGTCATCATCCCCCTGTGGTCTCCAATGAGGGGTCATCATTTCCCCCGGGGTCATCAACGATTGGTCCGTCCAATTGATGGGGTCATCATTGTACCCCGGGTCATCAAGGGTTGAACCCGGTGGTCATCATACGTGGGCGATAAAGGTTGATGGGTCATAAATTTACGGGGTATTAAAAATTACTTGGGGTCCACCCCCTTTTTATGGAGGTACTAC
>NC_092235.1:23854975-23872475 GCF_036320965.1 Panulirus ornatus
GAGGGAAGTGGCTGGTGGAGGGTAGTGGTATAGTGGGGGGGGAGGGGTAGTAGTGGAGGGTTAGTAGTGGTGATTTTTGGAGGGTAGTAGTGGTTGAGGTTAGTGGTGCTGGTGTTAGAGGGTAGTGGTGGAGGTGGTGATGGTTGGAGGGTAGTGATGGAGAGAGGTAAATGGTGATGGTTGGAGGGTAGTGATGGAGAGAGGTAAGTGGTGATGGTTGGAGGGTAGTGATGGAGAGAGGTAAGTGGTGATGGTTGGAGGGTAGTGATGGAGAGAGGTAAGTGTTGATGGTTGGAGGGTAATGGTGAAGAGAGGTAAGTGGTCAAGTAGTGATGGTTGGAGGGTAGTGGAGGAGAGAGGGGTAGTAGCACAGTACATCTAGGTAGTGGCAAAAAGGTCATTACATATTATATCTTTTTTGGATTAGAATAAGAAAATAGCGATTATTAATGCCACTTATTATCACATTATGTGACCGAGACCATAACAGGTCATTGGGTCACGCTGTAGTGACCCTAGTGACTACGACGGTACGACCTTTGACCTCGACGGTACGACCCTTTACCACGACGGTACGACCCTTGACCACGAAGGTACGACCCTTGACCACGACAGTACGACTCTTGACCAAGACGGTACGACCATTGAGCACGACGGTACGACCCTTGACCACGACGGTACGACCCTTGACCACGACAGTACGACCCTTGGGTATAATGTTTTTATTTGACTCATTAGGACATACCATCATTCGTAAGGGTCGTACCGTCGTGCTCAAGGGTCGTATTGTCGTGCTCAGGGGTCGTACCGTCGTGCTCAATGGTCGTACCGTCTTACTCAAGGGTCGTACCGTCGTGCTCAAGGGTCGTACCGTCCTACTCAAGGGTCGTGCCGTCTTGCTCAAGGGTCTTACTGTCGTGCTCAAGGGTCGTACCGTCTTGGTCAAAGGTCGTACCTAAGTAATCAAAATACAAATTTACGAAACAATCTAATTATGTTTTTTTGAAAAAATATCCCCATTTTACCTCAAGGCGTAAATTCATATATTTATATTCATAAAACTTTTTTAAAAAAAGATATTCTAAAATTCACTAGTGTTTGTAAAAGCTCTGGGTAATTTAATAACTTCATAAAGAAGTACTTTACCATCTCTTTACGATAAAGGTTAATTCTAGTGAGAAAAATTTAGATTTTGAAGCTAAAATTATAAAGGCCTTTGAAATTAAGGTATATATATATATATATATATATATATATATATATATATATATATATATATATATATATATCCCTGGGGATAGGGGAGAAAGAATACTTCTCACGTATTCCCTGCGTGTCGTAGAAGGCTACTAAAAGGGAAGGGAGCGGGGGGCTGGAAATCCTCCCCTCTCGTTTTTTTTTTTTTGATTTTCCAAAAGGAGGAACAGAGGGGGCCAAGTGAGGATATTCCACAAAGGCCCAGTCCTCTGTCCTTAACGCTACCTCGCTAACGCGGGAAATGGCGAATAGTTTAAAAGAAAAAAAAAAAAAAATATATATATATATATATATATATATATATATATATATATATATATATATATATATATGATATAAAAGAAATATATAACAAAGTTTACTCTTAACGGGCAGCAAATATGGCTTATGTTTACAAAATATGTGTACGTAAGCTTCTTAAATTTGCCTCGTTTTTCGCCTTCTTTTGCCCTTCGTTGTCCATGACACTGAGATAAATTTAACCACATTTAACAAATCTCGTCGTTAATTATCATAAGAGTATTAATTATCATCAATTTAGTGTCGGGAACAATATAATCAGGCTGGCGAGAAAAGAACCATCGCGTCAGTTTTTGCCGACTTTTTTTTTCACCCCTTGGGTCAAATGAGATGTTGAACTCGCCAATCGGGTGTCGCTTAAAATTGTAATCCGTTGTAATTGGCGGTTGGCGAGTAGTTTATCTCCCCTAATGGTCGGGGAAATAGAAGTCGTTAAATTAATGATTTACCAGAACCATAGTTAGCAAGGACACAAGTATGATGTTATTGTGTTACTGCCTCTTGTACACACTCTCGTATCTGACTCTTGTTTTCCCGAATGCCGACGATGTATCGAGGAATTTAATCGTTGGGTTATCATTAAACCCTTGAGCACGACGGTAAGACCCTTGAGCACGACGGTACGGCTTTTGAGCACGACGGTACGACCCTTGAGCACGACGGTAAGACCCTTGAGCACGACGGTACGGCTTTTGAGCACGACGGTACGATCTTTGAGCACGACGGTACGATCCTTGAGTATGACGGTACGGCCCTTGAGCACGACGGTACGACCCTTAAGCACGACGGTACGACCCTTGAGCACGACGGTACGACCCTTGTGTACGACGGTACGACCCTTGTGCACGACGAGTGCAGGAGATGAAACGCCGGTAAATCAAGTCAGAATTGCAAGCATATTCTCTCTCTCTCTCTCTCTCTCTCTCTCTCTCTCTCTCTCTCTCTCTCTCTCTCTCTCTCTCTCTCTCTCCCTAGCATTAAAATATTCGGGTCCCCCAGCAGCCTAATATCAAAAGAATAATACACTTTCCGCACGGCTGGATCCTTGACACCCTTATCTACAACCATTGTATCCTTATCACATAGTTACATTACGACCTTATCAGCTGTATGCTAAACCAAACACACATTGTTAGGCATCTGCTAATCCCCATGGTGGGGTGGATTTAGTCCTAGGAGGATTTTCTTGGAGGGGGATTTCTGGCGTGAAATCCCCCGTTGTGGCAAGCAGGAAAATTTCTTGGAAATTTTAAGAATTGTTTCCCTGTGCGTAATTCGCCGGCGGAGGGAGGAGGGGGGGGGGGCAGCCAGGAGTGTAATCATGTGTTTGTTAGAGAAACTAGATTGTGGAGTGAACGCTGGCACGATATTTCTTTGACAATGGATGGAGAGGCACATTGGACGAGGGCCTGGAAGGATTATTATGGCTTATTTAAACATGTGATTACCTGCTTTCTGTTCTCGTGGGTTTGGGGGGGGGGGGTTACGCTCAACCTTTGTGTATATGTACTGTCTTTACTCCTGTGTGTGTGTGTGTGTGTGTGTACGAAGACATTATATATGTATTGAGCATCCCTGAGAGGAGGATGATCATCTAGGATTGCTGTGGGTTAAGTGCCGCGCCCAAGATTCGAACCCGTGCGGGACGGCCCAAGCGGACTCATGGTCAGTTAATGTGTGTGTGTGCTTGTAGTATGTACGCACATCACAAACGGTTTGACCCTGTTTATGTATTATTGTCGAGTGTACACACACACACACACACACACACACACAAACACAAACACACCTTTCACCTCCCCACTACCTCCATAGCACCCCCTCCACGATCACCAACCCCCCCCCCTCCTCTTCCAAATCCCCCCCACCACAAAAAGGTGAAAAATATTGTCCATAACATACCTGAGACTCTCTCTCTCTCTCTCTCTCTCTCTCTCTCTCTCTCTCTCTCTCTCTCTCTCTCTCTCTCCCGTCGTTAGTTAATGGGAGGGTAAACACAGCTCGTTAAGCCAGTGCACGGAGGCAGCGACAATACTTACATGTTCACCGAAATCGTGTAACGACTTAGCAGACTCGTTTATCATACTTAATGAGGGGGTGGTCGTTTTCACAAACTGTCGTTACGAGAGAACAGCCTCGTTAAGCTTGGTCATTGAGGTGAGGTGATGTAGAACGTGATATTCTCGTTGACCACATTCAGTGTAAAGTATAATATATTTTTTGATGCTGGCCTAAGCTGATTAACGAAAGCTTAATTGATGGCTTAAACTAACGTTCTTCAAGACACTTTCCTGTCTTCCGTTTTCCGTTTTCTCTTTAACTTCCGTTTTCTTCATTACTTTCTATATGTCTACGAATTTTCCAGTTTTTCATTGACTTAAGGTTTCCATAGGTTTTCCCCATTATCTTTAGACCTTCCATTTTCTCATCATTTAGTTTCTCCTTTTTTTTCAGCCACCATCCCCCATTTTCTCCCTAACTTCTGTTTTCTCCTTAACTTTTCCCATTTTCTCCCAGACTTTTCACATTTTCGTAGTCAAATGGTCACTGGTTTTTGATTACCTGTTCCATTTTCTCTGTAGGTCTTTATGTGTTCTCCTTAATTACTTATTATTTCCTAACTCCATCTCTTCTCCCTATTTTCAAAAACTCCTCCCCCCAATTTCTTTCAGAACCTTCTCCCAATTTTCCTGTACCGATTTTCACCCTATTTTCGCCCCAATTCTCTCCCTAACTTTTCTCTCTCTCTCTCTTTCTCCCCCTAACTTTTTCTCTCTCCATCTCTCCCTAACTTTACTCTCGCCCTGAATATACCATTATTACACCGGGAGGACGATAAAATGGCGGTGGTACACACCAGCTCAGGTAAGCCATAAGCTCCCTGTCATTAGAAACCTCATTAATTAGCCTGTAATTAGCCTGTAATTGTAATTAGTGAAGGTAGGCAGACTTCGCATCTTCGTCAAGTATAATCGGATATATTACGCCTTATCCGGCCCGGCACAGTTCGGTGGTTGGGGAGTACAGGTTAACCGGATTATTGTTAACTTTATCCGGACTATTCATAGTGAAGGGGGAGGGTCGCCCTGTGTGTGTGTGTGTGTGTGTGTGTGTACTTATGGTCTGTTTTTCGTCTTGTTTACCGTTAGTCGATTATATTGTGCCTGTATCCTGTACTTGTACACTGTACATGTAGTACGACCCTTGAGCACGACTGTGGGGTTCGACCAAGAGCTTCGACTCGGGTTCGACTGTACGACCCTTGAGCTCGATTCAGGGGTTCGACCAAGAGCATCGACTATGGGGTTCGACTGTACGACCCTTGAGCTCGACTCGGGTTCGACTGTACGACCCTTGAGCTCGACTCTGGGGTTCGAATCAAAGCCTCGACTCAGGGGTTCGACCAAGAGCTTCGACACGGAACTCCGTCTCAGAATCGAAATGTTCGCCCTTCAAGCTGGCCACTTAATTACTGTAATTACCGTAACTAATGATAACAATAATAAAGATATTTTTTTTAAAGGTAAACTAACATTATTTATTCTTATTTTCACATCGACAAAGGCAGGGTATAGTGGCAAACAAATTTCCCCTGTCCCTATTAACCGAAATCCCAGTTAACCATCATCCCGATTAACCGGAATTCCTATTAACCGTAACTTCGATTAACCGAAATTCCGATTAACCGTAACTTCAATTAACCGACATCCCTATTAACCATGGTGAGGGGGGGGGGGCATTATCCGTCATACCCAGCCCGCTACATGAGCCTCTCTCTCTCTCTCTCTCTCTCTCTCTCTCTCTCTCTCTCTCTCTCTCTCTCTCTCTCTCTCTGGGTGGAATGAAGACATTATATGGTGATAAGCGTCTGTGCTCCACGCCAGGAGAGATCATCAAATATTAAGACCCCACACAGGACCAGGACGCCCTGTATAGTTGATAACCCCCTGGCAATAGAAAACGTCTTGATGAACCACAGACCGTTTTTTGTTCGTTTTATTTTTCGTGGTATACTCACGAACTATAGAGTTTTGTCTACTATACTTTTTCGTAGTATACTCACGAAGTATATAATTTTTTCTAATATACTCACGAAGTATAGAGTTTTTTTTTATAATATACCCATGAAGTATAGAGTTTTTTTTTCTAATATATTCACAAATTATAAAGTTTTTTCATCGTATACTCACGAACTCCAGACTTTTCCTAATGTGTCTACAAACTATGGACTATTATTCTTGTCATATAACTAAGAAGATATAAACTATAGTTTTTTATTTTCATCATATAGCTAAACATATAAACTATAGTTTTTTATTCTTGTCATATAGCTAAACTTATAAACTATAGTTTTTTATTTTCATCATATAGCTAAACATATAAACTATAGTTTTTTATTCTTGTCATATAGCTAAACATATAAACTATAGTTTTTTTATTCTCTGATATACTAAGAGAGTATATCCATGTTGTTTCTACAATACTAACCACAGTTATATATATATATATATATATATATATATATATATATATATATATATATATATATATATATATATATATATATATATATATATATATTGTTATGGAAGTATTTGTATGACGCTTGCCTTTCACAGTGACTGGAAAATAAGAATTAAGAAAATACAACAACAATCCCCCCCCCCATGAAGATATGCGGGGGTGAGGGGGGTATATGTATACTTGTCATTGGGGAAAAAAATATATTTCCATTTTTTTTTTCAGTTGTATATTTTTTTTTATTATGAACGTAGAGACGTGTTATTCCTTACTGTATGTGTTTATTGATGATTACTGTATTCTGACAGCGGTATGATTGTATGACTGATACTGTAGTAATGTATTAATGCAGAGACATTCTTGGCTGTATATGCTCAGTACTGTATGATTGTATGCTTGGTACTGTATGACTGTATGGTCGTACCGTCGTTAAGGCGCGCCGGAATTGGTCATTTCGTCTCTATCATGTTTTACATCATTAGTTATCAGTTATGTTGTTCAGGCGTGACACTGATAACTGAGATAACTTGATATCATTATTTATTCTCTGTTATCTTGTTAACCAGACGCCATTGTCGCTATACCTTTGACGGATAATTCTTTATGACTGAGTCGTAATCACTGGGTTTAATAGGCTTTTTTTTTTAAATGGCAAGTGGAATTAAATGCCCACCAGTTTAAAGTATATTTTTAAATGTCGGTAGTTGAATCAAATGACTATCAGTTTGAAGTGAATAGTTTCTTAATGTCACAGGTGGAATTTAAATGGCCATCAGTTTAAAGTAAAAGTTTTTAAATGCCGGATGTGGAATTGAATGGTAATAAATTTGAAGTAAAAGCTTCTTAGATGCTGCAGGTGAAATTAAATGGCCATCAGTTTAAAGCCATTTATTGTGATTTATTTTCTCGGCTGTTTTTGATGATTTTTTTTTATTTGAGCTTATTTAGAGATTTCGTATTACTGATGGACGAAATGACTTTTAAAGTATATGGTCGTGATGTGGTATGGAGAGAGAGAGAGAGAGAGAGAGAGAGAGAGAGAGAGAGAGAGAGAGAACACGTGACTTACGCCCTTCGTACCCTCATGGCGGGGTTATGGTGGTGGTGGGTGGGTGGGATGAGGTGTGGTGGTGGGGGGTTGGATTAAAGGTCCAGGCCCGGCCATTTTTCTCCTCTGGCGGCAACCGTTCTATTCATGTGTGGCGTTGCTATGACAACGGCAGCAAACATATGCCTATACTTAATACCCTATACACTCCCTCCTAAATCAATGGTTTCGCGCCTTCACTTGTGATATATATATATATATATATATATATATATATATATATATATATATATATATATATATATATATATATATATATATATATTCCTATGAGTCCACGGGGAAAATGAAACACGAAAAGTTCCCAAGTGCACTTTCTTGTTTACATGTTTACCAAATGGCGTCCTAGCTTCGTCTCTCCGATGTATATCAACTGACTGTTATATTTCTCTCTTGTGTCTCCCCTGATGATGTGATTATTACACGAAAGTGTACTTGGGAACTTTTCGTGTTTCATTTTCCCCATGGACTCATAGGAATATCTTGATCACGCGCAAAATTGTGATCCTTTCCAATATATACACACACACTATGTGCCTACTTATTCTTTGAAGCTTTTAGAATGTCTATATATAGTCCCCTTTTCTCGCTTAAGCTTAGGCCTTGTATCGGAAATCAAGCTTTATCTAAGAATATCTTATGCCTTATTTTCGTAAAATCATGGCTGATTGTAAACGGGAGAATATTTAGATGATATTCCCTGTTTGTGTTCATCATTGCATGGGTATTGGAATATTCGTAAGATGTATTCAGTATACTACTACGTAGAAAATGATCGAGGGAAAAAAAATATTGAAAAGGATAAACAGAATATTTTTTAACCAAACATTGTATAGACGGAATATTTTTTAATTTTTTCCCCCCATTTTTCTATTTTTGATATTTTTTTCTCCATTTTTTTTCGTATTATGTGATTATATTTCCAATTTGTTTCTACTCATTATTTTTACCTTTTCAACCGAAATGGCTTCCATGTGGAACCCGCCTTCCTCTGCCATTTCAGCTATTATAAAGAATATATCTTTTTATATATCCTATAAGGCTATAACCTGGGAATGTTGGCCTTTTAAAAAGGCTTTTACAACACTTTGTGATTGTTTGCTTACAACAGGCCGTAAGTATATATGATTTACAACTTTGATTATTGTTATATTAATTAATCCCATGTTGTTACTAGATACAAGTGTGCTCTGTGGTAGGCCTATGTGACTAGCTGTTCAGTAATCATTCCTTTTCATTAATTATACATTAGCCACTTGTGGGTTGATGTCAATATGATAATATCCTTTTTCTGACGTATAACATTGTTTTCTCACCTTATCGCATTGAGCACGACGGTATACGACCCTTACGTATAAGGGGCGTGACCTCTTGAAATTACCCTTGACCCTGATAGGGTCATGGCAGAGGTTAGGCCATCATCATTAAGGGTCGAACCATCGTTGTGTTCAGCTATCGTGCCATGTCGTACTGCTGCCGTGTTCAAGGGTCGTACCGTCGTACTGAAGGGTCGTACCGTCGTGCTCAAGGGTCGCACCGTCGTACTCAAGGGTCGTACCGTCGTTATGAAGGGTCGTACCGTCGTGCTCGAGGGTAATACCGTCGTGCTTAAGGGTCGTACCGTCGTGCTCAAGGATCGTACCGTCGTGCTCAAGGGTCATACCGTCGTGCTCAAGGATCGTACCGTCGTGCTCAAGGATCGTATCGTCGTGCTCAAGGATCGTGCCGTCGTGCTCAAGGGTCGTATCGTCGTGCTCAAGGATCGTACCGTCGTGCTCAAGGGTCGTACCGTCGTGCTCAAGGATCGTACCGTCGTGCTCAAGGATCGTACCGTCGTGCTCAAGGATCGTACCGTCGTGCTCAAGGGTCGTACCGTCGTGCTCAAGGATCGTACCGTCGTGCTCAAGGGTCGTACCGTCGTGCTCAAGGATCGTACCGTCGTGCTCAAGGGTCGTACCGTCGTGCTCAAGGGTCGTATCGTCGTACTCAAGGGTCGTATCGTCGTACTCATGGTGATATATTACCATCAGACACTTTAATATATATTGCAAATGACCACAGAATTAATCATGGTTCCCTTTTATGGAAATAATATATATATATATATATATATATATATATATATATATATATATATATATATATATATATATATATATATATATTACATTGCAATTTGGATCTGTATCTGTAATATCCGTTTTCTGTTCATAATTCAAAGTTGTTTTGTATTTGATATAACTTATAATATAATTTTTGTATCTCTGTCATTTGATAGGTTTAGATTTTCAGTGGGAGGGAGCTAGGTCTGTTTATGAGCTGGTTTGATGTCTTCTTGTATTTAGTAAATGATGATTGTTATAATGGGGTGATAATGAGGTATTTGCTCCATATAATGATGATAATAATAATAATAATAATAATAATAATAATAATAATAATAATAATGATAGTAATGATAATGATTATTATTATTATGTTGTAATAATGATAATGATATGTTATTATTATTATTATTGTTATTATTATTACTTACTTTATCTTATTTGAAGATATGTACTATTAAGCATACAGTGCAAATTGGTTTTTTTTCCGTTTTTTTCACAAATTTTTGTTAATATTTACTTAAAGATGTCTTTTGTACAAAGCGCTATATTTTCTAATTTGTTCTAAAACCTTTCTAAAGAGGTTGTTTTTTTTTTTTTTTTCACTAGCGTGAAACACATTAATATATGTATGATATGTAAGTAAATATCAAGGGTAGAGTACGCTATGTTATTCAGATAGTTATCATAACGCGATAAATAACAACTTTGTCAACATAAAAGAGATGTATTATAACTTGAATATTTTGATAAGTTGATAAAGAATGACATAGGTAAATATTGTAAATTAAACAGGGTTGAAAAAAGTTTCATACCTTCGACAGTATGAGGGAAGATGTAAATATGATCATCAAACATTAACAATATATGTTATTAGATAACTTCTAATTACTTATATTTATGTATTGGGAGAGACGTGTTACCGGACTCTGCCCGCCCGTGCTATGCATTGCGTGCTAGAGGGCACCTTGGGCGAGGCTGTGGACGAAAAGGAGTATAGTTACGTCGTCAATCTTTTTCGCTTCAAAGGATAACATCGTTTCCCTGCTGTGGCGAGGAGCGCAGCCCCGAAATTGTAGAAGCCCCGTGAAAGGCATTCATTTATGATAATGATAATGATAATAATAATGATAATGATAATAATAATAATAATAATAGTAATAATATAATAATGGTAATAGTAATGATAGTAATAATAATAATAATGATAATAGTAATAATAATGATAATAATAATGATAATAATAATGATAATAATAATGATAATAATAATAATGATAATAATATTAATAATAATGATAATGATAATAGTGATAATGATAATAATAATAATGATAATAGTAATAATAATGATAATGATAATAGTAATATTGTTAATGATAATAGTAATGATAATGATGAATAATTATGATAATGAAATAATGATAATGTAGGTGATCTTTCCACTCATGATAACCCATCTTCATTTCCTCGTATATTTATTTCATTATTTATAGATTTATAAAAGGTCATGTTAGCTCGCTCCCTTTTTTCTATTTCTTCTTTGCCATATGAGGTCATTTGAATACGATTCTCACACAAGGTTAATGTTAGTCCAAGAGATAGGAGTTTGAAAAGGTATTTCTCACTGTGTGTCTGTGTGTGTGTGTCTGTGTAACTATGTTTACTTCCTCGTATCTCTATGTATGACAGTAATTGATATATTAACCATATACCGAAGACAACTACTAAGACTTTTAAAAGTACTGGGACTCAAAAAACTGCTCCTATTATTTCTTCCTCTTTTTTTTTTTACCTCACATTATTTCTTTCTCTGTTTTTTTTATATTCCTTTTTTTTTCCCACAAAAACTGAGTCCCTACACGCATGTCCTCCCACCCTCAACACACATCCCCCTGCAAATGCAATTAGAGAATTCATGAGAATCATCATTGACAGATTGACCCATAGCGAAACAACATATACGTACATATATCATATATACACACATATATATATATATGTAAAAAATTGGCGTATAGGGCACACCACCCAACCACCCCTTCCCCCCCGAAAAAAAAATCATAAATTCATGTAATATATTTTGCCGCATTCCATTTCTAGGAGAGCAAAGAGCAGAAGCGTTACAAAAGTGGTGTGTGATACTTTTATTAAACATATTTTGATGCTTTGATGTTTGGATATCATTCTGTTGGCAAGCAGGAGGGAGAGAAGGGAGGGGGAAAAAAGGGGTTGGGGGGGTATATTTGCCATGAAAGAATCCCACACCCCCACCCCCTCCCTCCTCCCCCCTTTTGATATTTTTGGTGTGTGTGTGTGTGAGTACACCTGGGGGGGGGGGGGGGGGGGGGGGGGGGGAATGGACAGGTTGGGTGATTTTGTAGCCCATTTTCTGTTTGATAGATTCCTCTTTAGCTTTTCAATTATGTGCGTGGAGAGGGAAGTCTCTCTCTCTCTCTCTCTCTCTCTCTCTCTCTCTCTCTCTCTCTCTCTCTCTCTCTCTCTCTCTCTCTATCTATCTATCTATCTATCTATCTATTTATTCGTTATTATCTTATATATATATATATATATATATATATATATATATATATATATATATATATATATATATATATATATATATATACTTCCTCTTTTTTTATTATCCCTCGTTCTTCTGTTCGTATCTGTTCCGCCTCATTCCATTTCTCTCTCTCTCTCTCTCTCTCTCTCTCTCTCTCTCTCCTCTCTCTCTCTCTCTCTCTCTCTCTCTCACACACACAGATATGAAATATTGCTGTTATTGTGTGAATGGCCGTGTTGTTGTTGTTGCCTCTCTCTCTCTCTCTCTCTCTCTCTCTCTCTCTCTCTCTCTCTCTCTCTCTCTCTCTCTCTCTCTCTCTCTCTCTCTCTCTCTCACACACACACGTTCGCATTCAGCATGTGGGCTTTGATGCTGGTATCATTGTGGAAACCCAACAACCCTGCACCACACACACACACACACACACACACACACACACACACACACACACACACACACGTTGCAAGTTTGGTTAGGTTAGGAACATCTTTGTAGCTTCGTTGAATCTTCATGTGTCGCAACTCGGGAAGACCTCCAGGCCTTCTGTGGTCCTCACCAGGGAAGACCTCCAGGCCTTCTGTGGTCCTCACCAGGGAAGACCTCCAGGCCTTCTGTGGTCCTCACCAGGGAAGACCCCAATCCTTCTGTGACCTCCGATCTTTTGACTCAGTCACCCGTAGTCCTTTGATTGATGACGTCATCCTTAGTCTGGAAGGAGATGTCGCACTCTGTGGCTTACAGACTCCTTCAGTAAGTGGCCCCAGGCTCGGTGGACGCGTCCCGAAGGCCACGTCGTGTGTGTGTGTGTCTCTCTCTCCACGTTGCAGTCCCTCACCCATGGCGTCCCGCAGGACACTGTAGATGGAACCACTTTTGTTTTCCCTAATCCTTACAACTCAGGCGCTTGATGGAAGCGCGTCGACGACGAGTGAGGCGTAAGCGACGGCGTTGATGATAGGTTTTCCAGCTACATTCCCCTCTGCAGAACACCTTCCAGCGGCTTCCAGGAGGGCTTAAACGCATCGCCATCAACCCAACCAAGGCTGTGGTCGTGTACTTCTTGACTCTCTGTCTCTCTTCCAGCCAGTGTCTCAGTCCGTATTGTCCCACTCATTTCCAGTCCCCCCTTCCAGATCGCCCACTCCACCAAGCTTTCTCGGTGTTGTTACTCTGGACAATAAATTGATTTCTGGAAGGAACACAGCCAGCACCATCGTCATCAACTCCTCCATCAGTCGTCTCCATGTTCTCCGTAGACCCAAGACACTTGAACCCTAGACGACTGAACTCAACATCTACAGAACTCTTGTTCTTCACAGAGCTGCTCATGCCTCCCTTATCTAGTCTTCCTCCCTTGCCACAACACAACAGGAGCGACAGGAAAGGATGCAGAAGTGGACATGTAAGATCAACCTCGGTCCCTCTTAAGCCACCTGAACCTCACAGACAGTTTGGGAAGAAAATACTGTACGATCCTCACCACCGTCTTCGCCTACCATCAGAGATCCCTCGTCCCAGAGTTGCAGTTGTCCACCACAGCTGCCCATGCCTCCCCTATCTAGTCTTCCTCCCTTGCCACAACACAACAGGAGCGACAGGAAAGGATACAGAAGTGGACATGTAAGATCAACCTTCGGTCCATCTTACGCCGTCTATCGAGAGACGCTCAACACTTCAGTCCTTCCCGACTCTCCAACCATCATGTACCAGTTTGGAATGAAGGTATTGCACCGACCCCGCCACCATCCCTTCTCTTCCCAGAGATCCCTCGTCTCCGAGTTGCATATCTGAGGTCGTGCAGGCTGCTACAGGAACACCCACCATTCCAAACACATTTAACGTCATGATTCATCACCAGTCTAACACATTGATAGTTATTTATATATCTATTTATGGTCTTCTTTCATCATCCCTACTGGTTATGTTATGTGTAATTTTTTTTATGTATATTTAAGCTTCTCTCTCGAAATTACTTTACAAATCGTTGATTAATATTAGTCGTTGAAGTAGAAGTAGTAGTAGTAGCTGTATTAGTAGTGGCAGTAGTTGTAGTTGTAAGTGTTGGAGGAGACACACACACACACTCACACATACGCCACTTTACCTGCCTTAATTCTAGTTAATCTTTCAATTTCCTGAAATATAACTGTAATTTCCTGTTAACATGATTTTTACCTTGAAATGAACTGTGCTGAAGTGATGTATTGTCTGATTTTTGGCCATAGTGTGAGTGTGTATTACTTCCTATTGCTTTACCTGTTTCTGTGTGTGTTTGTGTAAATGTGAATATATATATATATATATATATATATATATATATATATATATATATATATATATATATATATATATATATATATATATATACCTGATGGTCTATGACGAGGTTATCTACTGGAGGACAGTACATGGGAAGGACAGATAACACAAGACCTGATGGTCTATGACCAGGTTATCTGCTGGAGGACAGTACATGGGAAGGACAGATAGCACAAGACCTGATGGTTTATAGCAGTCATCTACTGGAGGACA
The DNA here is from genome assembly GCF_036320965.1 of Panulirus ornatus. Classification (NCBI taxonomy): domain Eukaryota; kingdom Metazoa; phylum Arthropoda; class Malacostraca; order Decapoda; family Palinuridae; genus Panulirus; species Panulirus ornatus. The sequence continues at coordinate 23,869,364 of NC_092235.1, forward strand.
ATGATATTATCCTAAATTCCTGACCTATGTAAACACAGAGACAGGATAGTAAACCAGAAGATCCTGATTTCCAGATTTGACCAATATTTTCGCCAGAAAAATTATAGATCATGAAAAATTACAAGCTGGACTCGTGAGTTGATTATATTCTCTGGAAGAAAATAAACCTTTATATTTCCTTTGCTGCAAAGCAGATCGGGATAAGACGCACAGACTACGTTACACATATATTGTCTGTACCCAAAGAAGAACCAGACAAAGAATTTTATGATTAAGAAAGTCACTCCCCGGACCAGTCGAATGTTCAAAGGGAAAAAGAGAAGAAAAAAAAAATATGTATATAACTCAAAAAGAAGTTCCTCAAAGAAATACACAAAGAAATGTTTAGGTCTCAAAGGCGAGGGCTAATTAAAAGCCCTTCTCCCAAAACAGATCTAAAGAGAATTATTAATATGGCCAAGTTAAAGATCTGTTTTGAGAGCAGTGCAAAAAGCATCGTCTTAGGAACATTTTCCCTTCACTCAACCGCCTCACTTCCTTATTATAAATAAACACACACGAAGACCTTCTTCTTCAGGGGGAGGAAAAAAAAAGAAAGAAGGAAAGTTCTGAGAGAAATTTTCCTCGATGTAGCATTGAGAGAAGGGAAGGATCTCGAAGCTGTATGTACATTCGAGCTTTGGTGCCAGTAGGTTTAACTACTACCCTCTCAAATCTCTCTTTCTCTCTCTCTCTCTCTCTCTCTCTCTCTCTCTCTCTCTCTCTCTCTCTCTCTCTCTCTCTCTCTCTCTCTCTCTCTCCATTTGATGCAGTTGACTTGACAGACGAAGAAAGAGAAAAAAAAACATTGACGTTAAGTAGTAAAGTAACACTTAATCTACTTGAGATCTACTTCTTCGTACACGATCTTACACGACGAGTGAGAGAAGTCATCTTCAGCGAGGCTGTGCCATCGTCAGGGGACGAAAAAGAGTACAGTTGTCTGTATCACGTTACCCCCCCCCCCCAAAAAAAAGGGTCCCACCTTACCCAGCTCCTGACATTAAAGGAACGTAGTCTCAGCGAGGAACGTCTGCGTCCAAAAGAACTCCATCACACTTTCCCAGCTCCTGCGTGAAGTGTAACCTTGAAACAACAGGACCCAACCCAAAGTAGCCCTAGAATTTCATGGCAAATCCCTAGCGTCATTGAGGTATGATATAACTATATGAGATCACATAAATTCCATCCCTATTTTGGAACTGGAAATGAGGTGATTCCAGTGGTCGGTCCTTCCCCAAGGAGTATCTCCCACATCCCAAAAAGGATTGAATTGTAAGCACCTGATGGCCAAAGATGCGTCCGTCTTAGACTAGCTCCCTAAGGTCTATAGGACTCCTAGGAAGCCATGGAGAATCCTTGTGTTTAGAGTGTAAGGGAAGAATAGGAAAAGAGATAGACACATCCTTAGCTTCTTTGAGAGCTAGATCAATTAGGTTTTTTTTTGCACAAGAGCGACAGAAACTAGCTACGAAGAAGAAGTCCCTGTTAAATGTATGAAAGATACGAATAATTTGCTTTTATAAAGATAACAGCGATAAGGTTATCTCTCTGGGCCATAGGTATTTAGTATATTGATACAAGATAGCTGTAATCACTTCCGGCTATAAGCAGTGTTTACCCATTAACACACAAAAAAATGAGTTCAGTGTAGAAATTGAATGTCCTTGGAATGGAGATTCTGTGTTAGAGGAAGAGAGAGAATAGTTAAGATAGTTAAGAAAAAAAAACCCTTAATCAACGAATGAAAGCACTTCAAATACTTTAAGCAATCCCGTTAACTTGCATTGCTCTAAATAGACACTAAATCACATACACACATTGTCTTTCCTCTTTTCTCTACAGCTCAGGAAATGACTACAAGCCAGATCTCCCCTCAGTTACCATTGTATGAAGAAAAGATACTCTTTGCCCCACCTCCCTCCTCAGCCAACCAGCTAGCCACACTACACAACCTCATGGACACACCACCCCATCACCCCACACCCACCCACTCTTCTCACCCCCTTAACAAAAGACTGAAACAAAAGCCGTACCCCCACAAGGCTCAGGAGCCGAAAAAAAAGAAAAATTAAAGAGAAGTTGGACAATATGTACTTGTAATTGGATCAACAGCGCCTCCAAGGAACTGAAGTACACTGTTGCGAAGACTTTGAGTTCGTCCCGAACCTTCACTTGCTTCCACACACACACACACACACACACACACACACACACACACACACACAGAAAACAAACAAGCAAGCAAGCAAGCAAATAAGAGTGTGTGTGTGTGTAAACGCACTCATCAAAACACGAGGACCAACACACTCACGGAAACTCCCAAAGGACAATGTCGATTACCGGGCTACAAAACGCACCAATTCTTCTCCTCCTCCCACCTCCTCCTCACCCAACCACCCTCTCAAACCATCCCTCCCCCACCCTTGATTCCTCCTCCTATCCCCCATCCCCCCTCCTATCCCCCCCTCCCCCTCCTATCCCCCCCTGGTTGAGCCGTGCGATCAGAACTATACAAGAGATTAATCTTCGCAATACACGTCGTCCACGGCCCGGCCAGACAGAACTAACTCTCTCTCTCTCTCTCTCTCTCTCTCTCTCTCTCTCTCTCTCTCTCTCTCTCTCTCTCTCTCTCTCTCTCTCCACTCACTTTTAAGATCTTCAGAAAATTCCCTTTCATCCGAGCGACGCTACGCGCTCGGAGGGGGACCCCCCCCCCCCGTTACCCTCCCCCCCCACACCCCAACCCCGCCCCAGTCCTTCGGGGCAAATCATCATCATCGCCAGCGGCGGTTCTTTCGCCACAACCGTAACTTTGCGTCCCCGGTTCGATTCCCCGGGGCGGGGCGCCGCGCCGCGCCCCGTCCCGGGGGGGGAACGACACCGACCGACCCCCCCCCCCTTACACACACACACACACACACACACACACACACACACTCTGGGGAGATGCGCGCCAGGGAATGTGTTGGAACTGGGTGTGTGTGTGTGTGTGTGTGTGTGTGCGGGTTGGTTGGTGTTGTGCGTGTTAGCGGGGTCTGCCCCAGTGTTGGTTTGTGGCCAGTTATTTCAT
>NC_092235.1:23877475-23889975 GCF_036320965.1 Panulirus ornatus
ACACGTCGTGCACTGTGGTCGTACCGTCGTGCACTGTGGTCGCACCGTCGTGCTCTGTGGTCATACCGTCGTGCTCTGTGGTCGTACCGTCGTGCTCTGTGGTCGTACAGTCGTGACCTAAGGTCGCATCGTTGTGACTCATGGTTTAAATCAAGCAGGTCGACCCGTCCGTACATATTGAAACAAAAGTATTATTGAATCTTAGATGGTTCACTCCGTTTCCCGTGACGCGTCAGCGGCGCCAGTGCTGTTACACAGTGTACATATGATCCGCATGTGAAACTTGATAAGACAACGATTACATGAGACTTTACATATTAATCAAGGGGTACTTCTCCGGGAGAGTGATTATGCAAAATAGATGAATGGGTGTTCGCACATAATAGTGACTGATTATGGTACTAGCTCGTATATGTAGGGACTGGGAATACATGGGAAGGACAGATAACACAAGACCTGATGGTCTATGACCAGGTTATCTGCTGGAGGACAGTACATGGGAAGGACAGATAACACAAGACCTGATGGTCTATGACCAGGTTATCTGCTGGAGGACAGTTAAACTAGATATATGCACATAATAACAAGATGTTAAAACATGAGGTTGTAGCAATATATACAGCACGTGTAGGTGAATATATATGAGGTTGTAGCTGTATATATACAGTGCGTGTAGGTGAATATATATGTGAGGTTGTAGCTATATATATACAGTACGTGTAGGTGAATATATACACACCTTTCTACATAATCATAGGTTACAATATGTAACATTTAGGATATCCACACGCATATTTCAGGTAATAAGTGATTGTGAAGATAAGTTTGTGTAAAACTGTTACAAATATGATCGAATGACGTAAGCCAATTGCTCTCTGGAGGATAGATTCCTGACGTAAATAGATAATAGACTGCATTCTGTTGGCTCACTCATGTACGAAACGGATGAAAACTTTTACGTAACCCAATGAAATATGCGACGATTTGTGAAATTACGGTGAAGTAGACGTCATACGTTCGTTAGGAGATGATCGGTCACATATTGGCGTCATATGGAGGGGGGATTCGAAATATAGGTGAAGTATTGTCATGGGTATGAAGGCCTGACCTTTGACCTGACCCCCTAAACAACATTGTAATGACAGAACAATGCCCCGGATTTCATCTCATTTATTCGGAGTTTGACGAAATCCTTCCCATCTTATTCGGAAATTTTATCAGACGATCCGGTTAAACGAACGTTTTTGTTCCGATTATCCCGCTTAACCGGATATCTTCTCAAGTATCCGAAACATGGCGGAGACGTCCTAGGTAATGTAGAAAATAGCACCAGTCCTCCATTACCTCGCTTAACCGGACGACTTTCCGTCTCATCTAACGGATAGCCGGTTAAAAGCCTTCCGTCTTATCCGAAATCCTGTTGAGGCTCTCCATCGTAATTCGGTCACGTGGCTTCAAGCATTCCGTTCGGTTAAGAACAAATCTCCTTTGAAGTGGTGATCGGTTGAGAAATTGCATTCGGTTAAGAGCGAGGCCGGATGGCGCAGTGGTAAGATTAGTAGGATACAAGTTAGCGAATATATATAGATAAAGATAGATAGATATATAGATAGATAGATAAATATATAGATAGATTGATATATACATTGATAGATATTGTGTTATCTGATGGATCCTTGAGCACGACGGTACGACTCTTTGAGCACGACGATACAACCCTTTGAGCACGACGGTATACGACCTTTGAGCACGACGGTACGACCCTTGAGCACGACGATACAACCCTTTGAGCACGACGGTATACGACCTTTGAGCACGACGGTACGACCCTAGCACGACGATACAACCCTTTGAACACGACGGTACGACCCTTTGAGCACGACGGTACGACCCTTGAGCACGACGGTACGACCCTTGAGCACGATGGTACGACTCTTTGAGCACGACGGTACGACCCTTGGGTATGGATGACCTAGTCTTTTGACCTGACCTCGTGTAAGGTCAGGTCGTCATATCCCAAGGATCGCACAGTCGTGAGAAAGTGTCGTACCGTCGTGCTCAAGGGTCGTACCGTCGTGTCCAGTGGTCCTTCCCACGTGCTCAAGGGTCTTACCGTCGTGCTCAAAGGGTCGTATACCGTCGTGCTCAAAGGGTCGTATGCCGTCGTTCTCAAAGGGTCGTATACCGTCGTTCTCAAAGGGTCGTGCCGCAGAGTTCAAAGGGGCCTTTGATATCCACGGGGTTCGAACCCTGGGCGCTTAAGAGGTGAATTGCTTACCATCAGTATCCACCTGACAGTAAATGGTAATTAAGAAGAATCGAACTGAATTACTTGATATAACACAAAACAGACGAAAGAATGTTTAAATGACAACACCCTCCCCCCCCCCCCTTTGACACCCCTCCCCTTTCCCCCTTCCCTCCCTTCCCCCTCCCCCTTCCCCCTTTTCCCTCCTTCCCCCTTCCCCCTTTTCCCTCTTCCCTTCCCCCTTCCCCCTTTTCCCTCTTCCCTTCCCCCTTCCTCCCCTTCCCCTTTTATAACTGTTATCGGCAAAAGGAATGAACGTTTTTTTTTTTTAGGGGGGGGGGGGATTGTAGGGGTTTAAAGAACGTTTTGTGTGTGGAGGTGGAGGTTGGTGGGTGGTTGTGGGGGGTGAATTATAACAAGACTCAATTAAGCAAGCCGAGCGTGGTTGTGGGGGAAGTTTGGGGGTGGTTGGGGAGAAGGTGGAGGAGGGAGAGAGAGAGAGAGAGTGGTGGGGTGAGGGGAGGATAGAAGGCCCATTGGGCGGCACGCTGATATCAAAGCCTTGGGGAGTTCTTTCATGGTAGAGCTAGTCAAAGGGAAAAGCCTTGCCACTAACGCGTTGGTACACCATTCCTCCCGCTCAAATTTGATGTCGGCGGGGCCTTCCTCTGTGTGTGTGTGTGTGTGTGTGTACTCTCTCTCTCTCTCTCTCTCTCTCTCTCTCTCTCTCTCTCTCTCTCTCTCTCTCTCTCTCTCTCTACTACCACCATTAGAGGGTGTGTATACTCTCTCTCTCTCTCTCTCTCTCTCTCTCTCTCTCTCTCTCTCTCTCTCTCTCTCTCTCTCTCTCTCTCTCTCTACTACCACCACCACCAGAGGAGTGAGTGTGTGTGATTACCATTTGTGTGTTACAGAGAGAGAGAGAGAGAGAGAGAGAGAGAGAGAGAGAGAGATTTTGCACTCTGTGTTTGCCCTGTCTCTTTAGCCTTGTGTATACACACCATGTCATTTAACTCCCTCATCTTGTAGTGGTTTAGCGTTGCTGACCATGGGTTAGCACGGTCCAGCAAAGGGGTCGAACCCGTATTTGTTTGGATCTTGGACGTGGCTGACTTCCCGTCCATTGCTTATGTGATTTTGAAATGGCTGAGGGTTATCCTTTAACCCCCCCCCCCCTTCCCTTTTTTAGCACGGCAGTACGGCCCTTTAAGCACGGCTGTACGGCCCTTAAAGCACGACCTTTAGGTACAATCAAGAGGTCTTTGCCTCGACTCTTATTTCGATGACGTCAGAGGTCACGCTTCCCCTTTAATGACAGATGACCTTTGATCATCTTGAAGACTAGCTCTTAAAAGACAGACATATCCTTATGGTCTTTAATTATCGTAATTTATTTTTTCTTTCTCGATGCAGGAAAGCAACCATTTATTATGTAGTTACCAACGAACCATCCATTTTCTGTGATTCCTCAACTGTTTCGAACCTTCCAAATGCAGCTTGTTAAACAGCTATATTATTATAATGACCCCGTTTCTCAAGGACGTTTGTATATATGGCCTATGTATTCCATTTTAGTCCACCGTCCGCATCATAAATACAACTGCATCAGAAATTAATTTTTTTTGAGGTAGAAAATTGAAAATTCGATTTCTGAAGCTTTGACAGATGGAACCTGTTTGTGGGGGGTTGGGGTTGGTCACTGGGTACAGAATATGTGTGTGTGTGTGTGTGTGTGTGTGTGTCCCGTTTCAGAACATGTTTTGAACGACTTGATCCTTGAACCTATGTGTGACAAAAGCCTTAAATTAAAAAGAAAAAAAAATTATTTGAATTTGAAAAAAAAAAAAGTTTTGATATTATGAATTATTTTCGATGTTTTTTTTTCTTCGAAATTCTGCTGGATATGAAATGAATACCACATGATATTTTCGGTCCTTTTTTTATTATTTTTTTTTTTTTAGCTTTCATGTCAGAATTTATCGTTTGTAATCGTTAGTGCTTCGTGGGCGAGAGCGATATGTGATGGCTAGGGTCGTTTTCTGGTCCTTTTTTTGGGCGAGTATGTTGGATATGTGTTGGCGAGTATGTTGGATATGTGTTGGCGAGTATGTTGGGTATATGTTGGCGAGTATGTTGGGTATATGTTGGCGAGTATGTTGGTTATATGTTGGCGAGTATGTTGGGTATATGTGTGCTATGTTGGGGGTCGTCCCCCCCCCCCCCGCCTCGCTTCTCCACCCTCTACAAACCACCACCACCACCACTTAAACCACATCTCTCCATCACGCTTCTCCAACACACTTCTCCCTCGTGACGCCGATTCCATATATCTCTAACACTGCCCTACACAGTCACCCACCGCATCCTCTCTCCATCATTCGCTCCACCACCATCACCACCAGTTTCCCCCAACGGTGGTCCACATTTTCCCCTCCCCCACTGACCTCCACCTCCTCCACCTCCCCTCCACCCCACTTTGAAATATTTTTTCCTCCATCCATTTTCCACTGAAGGGGAAAGCATCCCATTTTCTCTCGCCCTCCTATGTAATATAACTCTCTGCGTCCCTTGCTCCTCATTTGTTTTCACGAGCATACAGGAAATTATACCATTCCTGCTATCGCTTCAACAGCGTTCCTGCTATCGCTTCAACAGCATTCCTGCTATCGCTTCAACAGCATTCCTGCTATCACTTCAACAACGTTCCTGCTATCACTTTAACAGCATTTCTGCTATCACTTTAACAGCATTCCTGCTATCACTTTAACAGCATTCCTGCTATCACTTTAACAGCATTCCTGCTATCACTTTAACAGCATTCCTGCTATCACTTTAACAGCATTCCTGCTATCACTTTAACAGCATTCCTGCTATCACTTTAACAGCATTCCTGCTATCGCTTTAACAACGTTCCTGCTATCACTTTAACAACGTTCCTGCTATCACTTTAACAGCATTCCTGCTATCACTTTAACAGCATTCCTGCTATCACGTTAACAGCATTCCTGCTATCACGTTAACAGCATTCCTGCTATCGCTTCAACAGCATTCCTGCTATCACTTTAACAACGTTCCTGCTATCACTTTAACAGCATTCCTGCCTTCGCTCCAACAACACTCCTGTTATCACTTCTCAAACAGTGTTGTAACTTTCTGAACACTGTTGTATACTTTGTGAAAGAATTATCATTTTTCCCGTGATTGCATCTTTGAAAATCAGTATGTGAGTTGCCTTTTTACTTACTCGTTTCCTTTTCGAGACATTCACAAACTTCTAAGTTGTCTGAAGCGAGAGGTTATTTGTCTCTTGAAGTATTCTTTTTGGGTTGTAAGTTGTGTTTTGAAGATCTGGTGGGATGTGAAGGAAGAACGTGAGGTTTTCACTTTCCAGAATTTTGGAACAGTAGCAGATTGGTTCTCTCTCTCTCTCTCTCTCTCTCTCTCTCTCTCTCTCTCTCTCTCTCTCTCTCTCTCTCTCTCTCTCTCTCTCTTGTCTTCATGCATGGAACGGTAGCAGACGCTTCTGGAACAGTAAAAGATTCTCCTGGAACGGTACGAGACTTAAGGAACAGTAGCGAACGCTTCTGGAACGGTAAGAGACACTCCTGGAACGTTAAGAAACGCTTCTGGAACGGTAACAGACCCTCCTGGAACGGTAACAAACCTTCCTGGAACGTTAAGAAACGCTTCTGGAACGGTAACAGACCCTCCTGGAACGGTAACAGACCCTCCTGGAAAGGTAACAGACCCTCCTGGAAAGGTAACAGACCCTCCTGGAAGGGTAGTTTGACGTGTCAGATCCCTGATGCCATCACTTGTAGCAGCTACGTATGTTTTCTACCACGTCTACTATGTACGTTCTTGAAGCTTTTATTTCCACAATCGAAGAGTTTTGTGTCCTCTAGTTTGTCTAACAATTCCTAACATTGATGTCTTTTCCTCTCTAGTTCGTTCAGTATCTAACACGGGCGCCTTTTATTGTTACTGAGGCATTCTCTTTCTAACACTAACACCATTAGCTCATATCATTAACTTTTAGATAATGCAGAACTCATCTGGCCTCCCATTTTCATCCCCAGAGACCAGCAACTCCTTTATTTTCTTTGCAGCTTTCCAGATCAGCTATTAGACAAAGGTGAATTATTTAGATAGCTCTTGGCAAGATGAAATCCCCGAATGAGTTTCGAATGTAAATTTCGTTCTATGCTTCCACCACTGCTTTCCAGTGCTCTTGTATAGATCTGACAGTATGTTTAACATCCTTTCTTTAAGTACCAGTAATGTTTTTTTTTTTTTTTTTTTTTACATCAGTGGGAACTGAAACCCACTGAAGTCGAGTAATGAATGTGATATGAAAAGCGCTTTGTGTGTGTGTGTGTGTGTTTTTTTTTTTTTTTCTCTAAAGTACCCCATGGAATCTGATATGAGTACTTCATTTTCTTTGAAGCACTCGTTTACTCAAATCCTTCAGTTGACTCCAAGCAGCTTTTAAAAGAGCCTAAAGTTTAATGCTATGTCCTGGTGACGTGTGACTGCCTCTACAGTCATAAGTAAACCGCGTCTTTATGCAAATTTGAAGATGTTACCATAGACCAATCAGCAATTTTGTCTTCGTAACAAGGGGGAAGTAAGGAAATATCCAGAGCGATACTGTGAATAATTAGCGTGTATATTGTAACCCCTTCTACATTTTCTATTGAGATCTTATTGAGAGAAAACGTTTGGATTCGGTGGTGAGACTATTGTATTTAGCGTTTGAAATTCCCATGGCTGTGAAAAGATTGTTTGATTTCAGATATATTCTTTGCATCTCTCCCTTCCACATTAATTCGTTGTGACAATGGTAGAGAGAGACAGACAGACAGAGAGAAAGTGTGTGTGTGTGTGTGTGTGTGTGTGTGTGTGTGTGTGTGTGTGTGTGTCCACGTCTGTAAATGTGTTTTTGTGTGTGTCACTGTCTATGTATTCATGTGTATGTATATGTGTCTTTGTACTTGAACATCTGTGTGTGTGTGTGTGTGTGGAGGGGGTTGGGGGGGAGGGTGGATCTACGTGTTTAGACATGCGTATTTGTTTTTGTATCACTGTATTTCATGTGTGCACACATGAATACATACGTGTGTCTGTCTGTGAATATTTGTGTGTGTGTGTGTGAGAGAGAGAGAGAGAGAGAGAGAGAGAGAGAGAGAGAGAGAGAGAGAGAGAGAGAGATCAACCCAGTCATTGATCACTGTATCATTCCACACAGTCATTAACAACACCAGTGACCTCTATACCAAAATCACTGAATATAGAAAATGTATATAAATGTATATAAATGTATCCAGCGATAACCGGGACGTGAGAGACATCATTAACCACTCTTGTTGACCCTTGTTATCGCTGTTCATCCTTGTTACGTTGTGACACCATTATCCCCGTCACACATCTCCGGGCTGTTACCATTACTCAAGTAACGCACGTAAAAATGTGACGAGTTGTAGTCCACTAAGGGTTGTGATAAGTGACGTAGCAAGCGTTACGTGACGTAGGCAGTCACGTAGATCGTAATATGTTACGCAAGCATCCTTGTTTAATTGTTTGGAAACATGATTTATATAACAACGCTGAGTGTTATTTATATAAGGGTATCCTAATTGGAAATATAATCCCAGTTATATGTGTCATAATTGTTCCTATATCCCTGAATATATCTTCGTATTATACCCTTGATGTTAAATGTAGAGTATAATATATCTTATAATCTTCGGCCTGTCTTGTAGTATACTGAGTATTATAACCTCTGATATATCGCAAAGTATGATATATATCTGATATTAGATGTAATATGATCCCGATTCCATTTTCGCACATAGGGATGTAATATAACTCGTGACGTCATTTGCGTGACGTATACTATAATTCGCAACGCAGCTTCTCACATGTTCGATGACCCATGCCACAACCGTCACATATGTGGTCATATATACCAACATATCCCATCATACTCGGGAAACACACTAGTGCTTTACATGTTAGTGTCGTGTGTGTGTGTGTGTGTGTGTGTTTGTGAATATTTTGTTGTGTATTCAGTAATAACTATGTATTTGTAATGTACGTGGAGGGAGATTTACACTCGTGTGGGGCCCCATGTCATGTATGTGTGTGTGGTGTGTGTGTGTGTGTGTGTGTGTTGTGTGTGTGTACCAACGCCTCTATTCACCTCCATCCCCCCCCCCCCCCTACCCCCACCCTTTCCTTACTGCTGCGTCAAACCCCTCCCTCATTGCTCTCGCTATCTCAGAAGTCTTTTCCCTTGTAAAATGCTCCCTTATTTAGCCTCCCCGGGTGTGTGTGTGTGTGTGTGTGTGTGTGGCCACCCTTCTTAACTCTCTACACCCCCTCCTCCTCCTCCTCCTCCTCCTCCTCCTCCTCCTCCATTTTAGCGTATAAAACGACCCCTTTCCCTTTGTTGTAACATTCTTAAATACCCCCCCCCCTCCCCTTCTCCCTTCCCCCTTTGTATAAAGCCGCTCCGTCCCTCCCTTTTTAAAGCATCCCTTTGTCCTCTCCCTTGTAGTCTATACCAACCCTTTAACCCCTTACCCCTTGTACCAACGCTTTACTCCTACCCTTTCTTTCGTGTACCACCAACCCCTTTACACCCCCCTACCTATATACCAACCCTTTACTACTCTCCCTTTATACTATCCCTTAACACTCCCAGACACCCAACTCTTTACCGCAAGTCCCCCTTTTGCATGCAAACGCTCTATCCTCCCCCCTCATTCCACCCTTTATACCAACCCTTTACCCTGACACACACTCTCTCTCTCTCTCTCTCTCTCTCTCTCTCTCTCTCTCTCTCTCTCTCTCTCTCTCTCTCTCCCTTCGTACCAACCTACTTTTCATCCTCCCTTTTATCCCCCCCTTTTCTGTTATACCATGTAGCTTGTGGCAGGAGGAGAGAGAGAGAGAGAGAGAGAGAGAGAGAGAGAGAGAGAGAGAGAGAGGAGGAAGAAGAGAGAGAGGGAGAAAGAGAAAGAGGAGGAAGAAGAGAGAGAGGGAGAAAGAGGAGGAAGAAGAGAGAGAGGGAGGGAGAAAGGGGAGGAAGAAGAGAGAGAGGGAGGGAGAAAGAGGAGGAAGAAGAGAGAGAGAGGGACAGAGACACACACATATATATACACGCAGGCGCGCAGGTTATACAGAGGAGGGAGGGGGTGTGGTGGGGGGTTGGGGGGGTTTTCTGACAGAAGTATTATATATTGATACATCAAAGCCTGCCCGCAAATGATAAAAGCCTATCATTTTAATAGAGACTCTTTGTGGTTCTTTGTATAGGAGGAAAAGGGAAAACCTTTGATGCGTCTCTCTTTGAAACTTTGGTTATAATGTTTCAAAGGACAGTCGTGCCACGGGAATTTAGCCCCTCCGAACCCCCGGTTCGAGTCCCGTTCTCCCAGAACGCGACGAATGAATCTTTTTTTTTTTTTCATCTTTTTTTTTCCCCCTGTCAGCCCTTTGACGATGTAATTTTCTGAGCAAAATTCTGCATGATTTTACTGGCTTTTAAAACCGACCTCCTTCCTTAATGATGACTTCTTTTTTGGAATATCAAAGAGGAGCTTCGGCGCAGAAGATTCCCGGGAAATCCGTTCCACACACGACATCAAACGTAAGGACGATCGCGGGCAACCCTCCTTCCATCTTCCTGTACCCCCCCACCCCCACCCAGCCAGCCAGCCAGCCCCTCCAGCCCTCTGTCTGTCTCTAGACCCGTCTCTCTCTCACACACACACACACACACACACACATGGATTATTGCCCCACAGGTGTCATTCGAGGCCCACTTACCCCCACTACTAGGTGTATAGGCTCTCTTTCCCCTACCACTAGGTGTATAGGCTCTCTTGCCCCTACCACTAGGTGTATAGGCTCTCTTTCCCCTACCACTAGGTGTATAGGCTCTCTTGCCCCTGCCACTAGATGTATAGGCCCACTTACCTCCACCACTAGGTGTATAGGTTCTCTTGCCCCTGCCACTAGATGTATAGGCCCTCTTTCCCCTACCACTAGATGTATAGGCCCTCTTGCCCCTACCACTAGGTGTATAGGCCCACTTACCTCCACCACTAGGTGTATAGGCCTTCTTTCCCCTACCACTAGGTGTATAGGCTCTCTGTCCCCTACCACTAGGTGTATAGGCCTTCTTTCCCCTACCACTAGGTGTATAGGCCCTCTTGCCCTTGCCGCTAGGTGTATAGGCCCTCTTTCCCCTACCACTAGGTGTATAGGCTCTCTTTCCCCCACCACTAGGTGTATAGGCTCTCTTTCCCCCACCACTAGGTGTATAGGCTCTCTTTCCCCTACCACTAGGTGTATAGGCTCTCATTTCCCCTACCACTAGGTGTATAGGCCTTCTTTCCCCTACCACTAGGTGTATAGGCCTTCTTTCCCCTACCACTAGGTGTATAGGCCTTCTTTCCCCTCCCACTAGGTGTATAGGCTCTCTTTCCCCTACCACTAGGTGTATAGGCTCTCTTTCCCCTACCTCTAGGTGTATAGGCCCTCTTGCCCCTACCTCTAGGTGTATAGGCCCTCTTGCCCCTACCACTAGGTGTATAGGCCCTCTTGCCCCTACCACTAGGTGTATAGGCCCACTTACCTCCACCACTAGGTGTATAGGCCTTCTTTCCCCTACCACTAGGTGTATAGGCTCTCTTGACCCCACCACTAGGTGTATAGGCTCTCTTGACCCCACCACTAGGTGTCTTGGCTTTCTTGCCCCTACCACTAAGTGTACAGGGTCTCTTGCCCCCATCACTTAAATGCTCAAACCCCTCTTATTCCACACGCCATCTTGCCCACCACGAAATGTCCACGCCCTTCCCATCGCCTACCAAATCGGGACATCAATTTCAATCGAGAGATTGATGGTTAAATATTTAAAAACGAAAAAAAAAATAAAAGCGCCAGAGAAATTTAATATTGTGGCGAGGGACATGACAAATGGAACTTCATTGTGACCAACTCAAAAGTAGTGCAAGCGAGAGAGAAAAAATGCTATCGAGTAGAAAAAGAAAATGATTGTTCGGCAAGCCATTCATGTAAGTACAAGGTGACATTACTTTAGAGTGATGGAAAGAAATGATCTAAAATACGTGAAGCCGTTCCCAAATGCGTCTAGTAAACAGTAAATAGTACATTTCATTTTCTGAGACATGTAAAACGAAATACCCAATACATAATCTTCACAGAATCCTAGTTAAAACCTCGTTCACATTACGACGTTCAGTTTTGGTTATCAGTCTTGACCAGAGACGAAGGAAGATTAGAACGAATGCAGAGAGTAACAACAATACCAATTTCGTCTCTCAGGATTTTACAAAGATTGTGCCAGAGTTTTAGAGATGCTTACTTTCTGAAAAGGAAATGTGATGGAAGTTTTAAGAGATTGAAGATAAGATGTAGACAACTTGACCCATGGCAGTTTCTTCCTATCAAATGCTATCGACCAGAAATAAGGGTGGGAAAGAAAGGTCTCGTGATAGTAATGAAGGCTTATTTTTTTTTTCCTGTGTTGTTATAGAACTTTAGCATAAACTGCCATGAGATATTGAGGTGAAAATTATGAATACTTTATCGGTATTTTGATTTACCACTTGTAAGAAAATAAGCCCTAAGAAAGAAGACATACGTCAGGTTTTAGTAAAACACTTGATCTAACTTTCCTTTTTTATCATATTTAAGATGGGAATATCATGCCGCCCCCTGATCATCCCGATGTAATATTCAATTAAGGTAACTTTGCCAGTCACGCTTTCCTATAGAATTTCCATGGCGGTATACTCTCTGCATACAACAAGGTGTTCCTTCTTGCTTATTTACTTGCCGCCTGTTGTTGTATAGCTTGTTCTTGCAGAAACACAAGTCGGATTAAGTCTCTTTGATGGAAATTCTTATGAATATAACTAGCAAGGTTAACATTCAGAGGTCAAGGCTTTGGCATTCATTACTGGGCAATTATTAAAGGTGAACTTCTGGATTATTGTTACAGAATATTCAGTATGTATGTCCTCGTGTATGAGGAAACTTGTGGTCCAGTGTATGGTGAAACTTGAAGTCTAGTGTATGATGAAACTTATGGCTCAGTATATGATAAAACTTGAAGTCTAGTGTATGATGAAACTTGTGGCCCAATGTATGATGAAACTTGAAGTCTAGTGTATGATGAAACTTGTGGTCCAATGTATGATGAAACTTGAAGTCTGGT
>NC_092235.1:23894975-23919975 GCF_036320965.1 Panulirus ornatus
GTTTTACCCAGTTCGTTTGAACTGTTTGTGTATGCGTTCCGCACCGAACTTTCTGTTTTTGACTTGTGAACTTCATAACTGATTTGAAAGGTCTTTGTGTGTCCTGTTGCTTATTTTGTGTACTTCCTCTTGTATCGCCCACTTGTCCATGTTAGACCTCTGTGGAAATAACTTTTCACATCATATTTTTATTATTCATTTAAGGAAAGATATTTTAAGTTGTTGGTATATTACAATCATAGACTTGAAAAAGATTA
Source organism: Panulirus ornatus (assembly GCF_036320965.1). Classification (NCBI taxonomy): domain Eukaryota; kingdom Metazoa; phylum Arthropoda; class Malacostraca; order Decapoda; family Palinuridae; genus Panulirus; species Panulirus ornatus. The sequence continues at coordinate 23,895,233 of NC_092235.1, forward strand.
GGATATAGTATGGAATGGTGTGATGTTATTCTCCCTATGATTCTTTAATTAGTCTATCTCTATTTCAAGAGTTAAAGTGTTCTCATTAACTGCTTGTTTTAAATCGTCTGGTGATATCTTAAGGGCGGAACCTCTTTATTAACATGTAGTTACATATGTGTGGATCATAATTACCCTTAGAGATATTAGACCATTAAGATGACTAGTTTAACTCATAGAATTTGGCGAAGATATTCGTCTCAAGATCGTAACACAGAACAGACGATATTCATAAGACGATATTGTTAATAACGTCGATTTCCGGGCGATATTTTGAAATAGAAGTTGAACAAGAAGAAATCCCTGATAAGCTGACCAAGACTTCAGATATCAGGAGACAGATTCAAACATTCGTATGGGAGTGAAAAAGAAAAAATAACTTTTACTCATTACATACAAGACTCATCGCCTGCCTAACTTGCCATATTCCTCATCACTCATGAAATTCACCACTGCTTTTCCCCTCCTCCCTCTCTTGCTTGCCAGCCTGGAACTATACTGGGTAGAATTATGTGAAATGTGTGATAAAATTGTTCTTGTAAATGATGGCAAAACTTTTGCCTCTGACGCACTTTGATGCTCGCTTTGACATTGACTTTGATGTCGACTTTGATGCACGCTTTGACTATCACTTCTGTGCTGATCTTGGCTCGTGCTCAGTTATATTTTTTGATTTTGAAATAGAGTTTGATGTTCGCTCTTACCATCACTTTTGTCCTCATGTATTTTTTGAAGGTCAATCGGACTCTCGTGTTAACTTTGATTTTGACATTGATTTTGATACTCTGTCCACTTTCTTTTTTAATCTAAAAAAAAATTGATATTAACTCTTCAAATTAATCTATATACATCACTTTGACTATATCTTTCAAAGATCCCTTTCTTTGACAACCTTCAAAATTCTCTTTGACGATGAAATTTTTCAATTAGAGATAAGATTGGTAATAACCTCCAGAGATAGCTATGTTCATAACCCGGTTGTAAGGTTCACTCTGGTGATAACATTGACCAAGCTATCATCAGTGTTAACTCCAGTTTACATATTCAATTTCCAATTTACTTTTTCGTTCATTTTTACGTAGATATTTTTTTTTTTTTCCAAGCCTGACGGAACTTTTAGATTTTAGTCTTTTTTTTTTTTCTCCCCCTTGAGACATTTTGTGGTTGGGAAGGACTATATTCAGTCATAATGAAAAGCAAATCATAACGAATCTTTTATGGACGTACAGCGAAGCGTCGACTGTACGTAGAAAGAACTGAGATTTAAAATCAAAACACTTTGAGACCACAGGTCTTATTAGTCCTTAGCTTTATAGAAGGATTAAATCACATACCCCATGTTTATTTTTAGGGATCTCAAACCTGTCATTATGCCAGTGAGTAGACTGTACTCAAGACTCCCTGTACACAACCATTCTATAAGGGAAGTAAACTCAGGTAAACTTGACCAGTGTGCTTTACATCTGGTTACGAGTTGGTATACGTTGACACATACGATGATTATCATACATGAACTTTGAACACTTCGTCACAACAACTTCCTGTTTTGGTTAAGGTATTCAGTTGCCCTTCGTCTCTCATTAAGGGTTAATTCGAATATAATCAAGGGGTTGAGTTACTGTACGCAAAGAGGGGGGGGGGGGTTAGGTCGCCGTGCGCCAGGATGGTTGGGGGGTTTGAATCGTTAACCTACATGGGGTTAAATTTCATATAAGGTTATAAGAGTAACGGGGTAAACACAACGTTGGTTAACTTAAGTGTCATAGCGAAGGCGTTCTGATGTCTACAAGTGCAAAGGGAACGTGCAAGGTCTTTAAGTGTTTTATATATATATATATATATATATATATATATATATATATATATATATATATATATATATATATATCAAAAGGAGATGTGGTGAGAGGCTTCTCTCTCTCTCTCTCTCTCTCTCTCTCTCTCTCTCTCTCTCTCTCTCTCTCTCTCTCTCTCTCTCTCTCTCTCTCTCTCTCTCACGGAGGCAAATTAAGCTGCTTTCTTTGGCGACCTGTAGAACAGACACACACACACACACACAAAGCAGACGCCGTCTCATATATATATATATATATATATATATATATATATATATATATATATATATATATATATATATATATATATATATATATATGAATCCTGGAGGCCAGGAGGAAGCAGATCTGGTACATTAAGGTAATTAAGAAACAAGCAGGTGTGTTGTGAGATGGCTTACCTCGTCCTGAACCTGTCCTTTCATGATGAGATTAAGTTCATTCCTGTTTCAGTCGTGTACTACCAGGTATTCCTGGCCAGATTACCTTTGTTACCGTGACGTAATCCTTTATTACCTGTGATAAATTACCCTTGTGACAGTTGTATGTATATATGTATATACATAACGGACCATTTCATCACCATGTTAGTGTTAATTACGTTGAGCTTATGGTTATTTTAGCTCTGTGTTCGTATACTAAATGTGTAATCATCGTGTAATTATTTTTGTTACATTTGAGATTACATTTATATCATTGTGAATAGTGTTTATATACTGAGGTGACTGATATCAACTTCCTCTTGTATGTAATTACGTTGCTATTTTCTTCCGTCCCTTATGTTTTTCTACTTGTGGCCCTTGAACACGACGGTACGACCCTTGAACACGACGGTACGATCCCTTGAACACGACGGTACGATCCCTTGAACACGACGGTACGGCCCTTGAACACGACGGTACGACCCTTGAACACGACGGTACGACCCTTGACACGACGGTACGACCCTTGAACACGACGGTACGACCCTTGAACACGACGGTACGACCCTTGAACACGACGGTACGACCCCTTGAACACGACGGTACGACCCTTGAACACGACGGTACGACCCTTGAACACGACGGTACGACCCTAGGTCACGATGGCACGGCTGTGCGTTATGTTGGTTCGTATCTTGCGTATGTTATGGCCTGACCTTTGCCCTGACTCTCAAAAGATGAGGTCAGAAGGCTAATTTGTCATACCCAAGGGTCGCACTTGTCATGCTCAAGGGTCGTACCGTCGTGCTCAAGGGTCGCACCGTCGTGCTGAGGCGTCGTACCGTCACGCTCAAGGGTCGTCCCGTCGTGCTCAAGGGCCGTACCGTCGTGCTCAAGGGTCGTACCGTCGCGCTCAAGGGTCGCACCGTCGTGCTCAAGGGTCGTATCGTCGTGCTCAAGGGTCGTACCGTCGTTTTAGAAAGATTAAACATCTCTCCCGTTCCCTTGTCTTTGGACTTTGTCGTCTGTGTACACTGTAAGCTTTGCTGGCTCACGCTAAGCTTAAGCTCCTTATACACTTGTCTTTCCTGTTGCTTGTTGGCCTTGCGTAGCTTGTACCGCGTTGACCTCCTGTGGCCTGCACCGTCTGTAACCTAATGACCGTTGACCTGTAGTTTGTACAGTCTCTAACCTGTTGCTCCACCTCTAAATACACTGTGCTGACCCATCCATCATACACCATTATGATCACTGTATTATCCTGTCGTAATAACTGCCCCTGTATATGATGGTGTTGGTATTGGCGATAGACTATGTTAATGGTAATCACCTTTTGAATGAGCACGGGGGAGAGGGGGGGGGGGGAATAATTAGTGCTTAATGTGTTATTGATACTAACTGTCATTTGGGTATCATTATGATCATGGGAGTGGTAATGGCCTCTCGATTTGCATGTTAGGGGGGGAGTCATGGTTGTACATTAGGGGGGAGTCATGGTTGTATATTAGGGGGGGAGTCATGGTTGTATATTAGGGGGGGAGTCATGGTTGTATATTAGGGGGGAGTCATGGTTGTATATTAGGGGGGGAGTCATGGTTGTATATCAGGGGGAGTCATGGTTGTATATTAGGGGGAAATAATGGTTGTATATTAGGGGGGAGTCATGGTTGTATATTAGGGGAAGTCATGGTTGTATATTAGGGGGGAGTTATGGTTGTACATTAGGGGGGGAGTTGTGGTTGTACATTAGGGGGGGAGTTGTGGTTGTACATTAGGGGGGGAGTCATGGTTGTATATTAGGGGAAGTCATGGTTGTATATTAGGGGGGAGTCATGGTTGTACATTAGGGGGGGAGTTGTGGTTGTACATTAGGGGGGGAGTCATGGTTGTATATTAGGGGAAGTCATGGTTGTATATTAGGGGGAGTCATGGTTGTATATTAGGGGGGAGTTATGGTTGTACATTAGGGGGGGAGTCATGGTTGTATATTAGGGGAAGTCATGGTTGTATATTAGGGGGGGAGTCATGGTTGTATATTAGGGGGAGTCATGGTTGTATATTAGGGGGAAGTCATGGTTGTATATTAGGGGGAGTCATGGTTGTATATTAGGGGGAGTCATGGTTGTATATTAGGGGGGGAGTCATGGTTGTATATTAGGGGAAGTCATGGTTGTATATTAGGGGGGAGTTATGGTTGTACATTAGGGGGGGAGTTGTGGTTGTACATTAGGGGGGGAGTTGTGGTTGTACATTAGGGGGGGAGTCATGGTTGTATATTAGGGGAAGTCATGGTTGTATATTAGGGGGGAGTCATGGTTGTACATTAGGGGGGGAGTTGTGGTTGTACATTAGGGGGGGAGTCATGGTTGTATATTAGGGGAAGTCATGGTTGTATATTAGGGGGAGTCATGGTTGTATATTAGGGGGAGTTATGGTTGTACATTAGGGGGGGAGTCATGGTTGTATATTAGGGGAAGTCATGGTTGTATATTAGGGGGGGAGTCATGGTTGTATATTAGGGGGAGTCATGGTTGTATATTAGGGGGAAGTCATGGTTGTATATTAGGGGGGGAGTCATGGTTGTATATTAGGGGGGGAGTCATGGTTGTATATTAGGGGGGGAGTCATGGTTGTATATTAGGGGAAGTCATGGTTGTATATTAGGGGGGGAGTCATGGTTGTATATTAGGGGGAGTCATGGTTGTATATTAGGGGGGAGTCATGGTTGTATATTAGGGGGAGTCATGGTTGTATATTAGGGGGAAGTCATGGTTGTATATTAGGGGAAGTCATGGTTGTATATTAGGGGGGGGAGTCATGGTTGTATATTAGGGGAAGTCATGGTTGTATATTAGGGGGGGAGTCATGGTTGTATATTAGGGGGAGTCATGGTTGTATATTAGGGGGAAGTCATGGTTGTATATTAGGGGGGAGTCATGGTTGTATATTAGGGGGGAGTTATGGTTGTATATTAGGGGGGGAGTCATGGTTGTATATTAGAGGGTCATGGTTATATAATAGGGGGAGTCATGGTTGCGTATTTGGGGGAGCTATAGGTGTATATTAGGGGAGTCATGGTTGTATATTAGGGGGGAGTCATGGTTGTATATTAGGGGAAGTCATGGTTGTATATTAGGGGGAGTCATGGTTGTATATTAGGGGGGAGTCATGGTTGTATATTAGGGGGGAGTCATGGTTGTATATTAGGGGGAAGTCATTGTTGTATATTAGGGGGGAGTTATGGTTGTATATTAGGGGGGTGGAGTTATGGGTGTATATGAGGGGGGGAGTCATGGTTGTATATTTGGGGGGAGCTATGGTTGTATATTAGAGGGTCATGGTTATATAATAGGGGGAGTCATGGTTGTGTATTTGGGGGAGCTGTAGGTGTATATTAGGGGAGTCATGGTTGTATATTAGGGAGGGAGTAATGGGTGTATATTAGGGGGAGTCATGGTTGTATGGTAGGGGGAAGTTAAGGTTGTATGGTAGGGGGAAGTCACGGTTGTATATTAGGGGGAAATAATGGTTGTATATCAGGGGGGAGTCATGGTTGTATGGTAAGAAAATTCATGGTTGTATATTGAAACCTTACAAAGTCAAGAAACTATTCTCTTAAATTTTTAAGAATAATTTGTATTTTTAAGATTTTTTTAACTTATGAAATTTTTTATCAAACGTGAGAAACTTTTTTCCAAAAACTGTAGAATTTTTTTCAGATTATTAAGGTTCTTTTTAGCCTTCCAAAGTTTTAAAAGTTTTTGAGCGTGTGAGTTTTCGAGCTTGTATCGGAATTTAAAATTTTGAACTTTTCAGCAGTGAATTTCTTTAAGTTTCTGATAATATATATATATATATATATATATATATATATATATATATATATATATATATATATATATATATATATATATATATATATAAGCTTACCCAGAAAGCTCTTATCACAGGTACGAGAGAAACTAAGTAATTATAACTTTCGCATTTTATATATAAGCTTATTTTACGTAAAAAAATAAGATTTTTAAACCAACCTAAAACGAGAAATATAATTATATAATAACAAATTCGTGTACACAGAAATAACCACGGACATACGAATATATAACATGATTTAATATAAAACTATGGTTCTGTTGGATTATGAAGAATTATATATAAAACGAAAATGTGTACGTTCCTGGCCAACCTCACTTGAAGGTTGTCGATGGTTTTCGATTGGTGGGACTTTTTTTTTTTTTGAACTTAATGCTGAGGGCTTGGATTGCCCCGTTAAATGATAAGTCTAAAGCCCAATTACCCAACCAGCCAATTACCTACAGCTTATCAAAGTCTTTTAAAGTATCAACCTAGTTTGAGAATCACAAATCCATCAATATATATATATATATATATATATATATATATATATATATATATATATATATATATATATATATATATATATATATATATTCCTATGAGTCCACGGGGAAAATGAAACACGATAAGTTCCCAAGTGCACTTTCGTGTAATAATCACATCATAGGAATATCTTGATCACTCGCAAAATTGTGATCTTTTCCAATATATATATATATATATATATATATATATATATATATATATATATATATATAAATATATAAATATATGTGTGTGTGTGCGTGTATATGTGTGTGTGTTCCACACCGTTTAATAATTTTCTTTTTTATCTAATGTGGCAAGCAATGAATATTGCCTTTTATGAACGATAAAATCAATGAAAAATGGGAATATGATAAAAAAAAACAAAGTAGGATGAAAGTACATGTATAGTTTTACAATGTAAGTGAGACCAGTGTTTTAATATGTATTTAAGAATCCCAAATGCAAATGGTGCAGATCTATATTTATTTTTCCCCCTTTGTTTGTCGATTAAAAATTCTAGAACATTTTTCTTTTCCTTTTTTTTTTTTTGTTACTAAATGTGTGGTCAAAGGAAGGAAGTCGAAGCTGTTCTAGAAAAATCTTAATTCTAGAAAATTTTGTAATGCTGCATCATGCGAAGGCAACGAAATGAATTCTAGGTAATATTCATAGTAGATATTGTGAACGGAAATACATTTGTGGGTTGGTTGTGTCCGTAGTGATATGATTTTGATGTTTGTCAATATATATATATATATATATATATATATATATATATATATATATATATATATATAATATATATATATATATATATATATATATATATGACTACGTGCCTTCAGATTTTTTAACTTAGAGCGTAGTGCTCACCGCATTTGAGAGAGTGGTACCGGGCTACAGACATAACTGAAAAAGAAAACGGGAGACAGACAGAATGAGAAATACTGACAAGTTCTGTTGACCAAGTCAAATGAGGGTTTGTGATCGTATTTACATTGTTATTTACGATCAAAACCATTTGTCAATCATTCATAAAATGTCTGTGTTGGAAGTGAACGAAAACAATGAGTGCTATGAAATTAACGCTGTAATTAGAAACATATTATATAGCGAATATATGAACAGTAGTGAAAATACATAATAATGGTTAATAAATGATATTGGAAGCATTTGATAGTTGAAATTTATGATCAAGATAAATGATATTAGAAACATTTACTAGTTGAAATATATAATAAAGGAAATAAATAATATTGGAAACATTTAAAAGTTGAAATATATGATAAAGGAAATACATGATATTGAAGATATTTAATAGTTGAAATATATAATAAAGGAAACAATATTGGAAACATTTAATAGGTGAAATACATAATAAAGGAAATTAATAATATGGAGATATATAATAAAGGAACAGGTAATGTTGGCAATATATAGTTGTACGAATAAATGCTAGCGGAAATATAGCGAATGTGAATAGAGTAGAAATTATTAATATAGAAAATATATGTTATTCCTTTTTTTTTTTTTTTACTTAGTTTGGTGTTACTGTTACCATGTCATCAAGATTCGTTTGTGCTTTTGTTTTTGTTGTTTGGCTGGAGTTGCTTACGCTTATACCTTCCATGAATACGTCTATTGTTAGTTGTTATTGGTTGTATTGTTATTGCTTTTATTTCTGGCTATTGTTGCAATTTTGGTGTCTTTGTTATGATAGTTATATTTACGGTTCTATTTTTTTATGTGTTTGTTTTACTGCGTTTGTTTTCATTGTTGTATTTGTAGTTGTATTTATTGTTGTTGTTAGTCTTGCATTTGCTTGCTGCTTAGCTAATTATTCGTTTGTGATTTTTTTAGCAACTTGTTTTTATTTTGGTGTTATATCTGTTGTTTTTGTGGATGCTGCTGCTGTTGTTGTTGTATTTGATGTTCTTTATCCTGTTGTATTCACTGTTGCTGTATTTACTCGTGTTTTTCCCCTGTTTATTGACTACCGTTGTCTGCAAATGTATTTACTTGGATTGTCTCTACTGCTGTCATTTTCCTGTGTAATAACACAATACAGTCAAACATCACATTCAGAAACACACAGCACATGAAATAAATACAACACCACAGAAATGCACGAACGAAACACCCAACAGAAACACACACACACACACACACACACACACACACACAGCACACACACACACACACACACACACACACACACACACACACACACACAGAGCACACACACACACACACACACACACACACACACACACACACAGCACACAAAAAGGAAAAACAGTGAATAGAAACACAATATCGACCCAAAAACGACTCGTAAACATGAATCAGCACAGACTCACTAGCACCATACAGACATAAACATTAGGTTCATACAAGCATACACAGAGAACATATACAGACTTACGCAACACAGATAGGGACACACTCGACTCAAAAGTCATAGGACACAGAAGCACAACATGCGGACGAATATGCAAAACAAACGGAAATATTAAGTCAGGCACATAAATACAGAGAAACAGACGAACTTCAGTCGCAACATAATGCGCAACACAAACCTCGTTATGAGAAACAGCACCAGCAACACAGTAGCATTTCAATCAAATATGTGCAACGTGGTGCAACACATGGTATACATACGTATGCCAGAGAGACCTTACATATACACCGGAAACGACATGAACAAATCGATGTATTTTTTTAAGACGTGAGGCTGACCAGCCAAGTGCCAACACAAAGACAAAAACATATGAACATATAGTAACACTTTACGTGAGTGTTGAATCATACGACAAACAAATAAGAATACTAGGCAACACATGATACAGGCAGGAAACACTTTAAGAGAGTGAAAGTACACGAAAAAAAATGATATAAAATTACATATGCAATATATATATATATATATATATATATATATATATATATATATATATATATATATATATATATATATATAGGCCTTGATACGAACCATTTAGGAAATACAACAAAAAACCACAAAATCGCAAATGGATCATGAAAACGGGAAACGATGAATAAAACGCGAAATCATCCGGTTCTGGACGGGAATCGAACCGGTCCAGGCATCTTCTGCAGGCGACCCCATCACAACGGGTCTCCCTCCCTCCCTCCCTGCGATAGGTCACGCCAGGCGATTTCGCTCCCTCACAGGGAGGGAGGGAAACTCTCGCTGGCTGGCTGCCCTCCCTATTCTCCCTCAAAGGGAGGAAGACAAGGCTGTGGCGAAGAGGGAGAACACGCTCTCTCTATCTCTCTCTCTCTCTCTCTCTCTCTCTCTCTCTCTCTCTCTCTCTCTCTCTCTCTCTCTCTCCAACGCCTCAAAAACCCATACCACCAGATAGGGCGGGCGGGTTGGGGGATGGGTTGAGGGAGAGGGGGCGATCAAAGCCTTTTATAAAAGTGCCATCAACATAAAAGTCCCCCAAAAAGCAACCCCCCCCCCCCCCCCCATCCCTTGTCACCGGCAGATATCGTGCGGTCAAAGACGATATTTCTCTCTCTCTCTCTCTCTCTCTCTCTCTCTCTCTCTCTCTCTCTCTCTCTCTCTCTCTCTCTCTCTCTCTCTCCCTTCGGCCACACACACACACACACACACACACACACACACTAACTCCTTGATCTCTTCCCCCCCACCGTCGTGGACGGAGAAAGATCGTAAAGAAAACGGGGGATGGTGGGGGTGTGGGAGACTTAAGCTGTTTATCTGTTTAGGTGAAAGTCTTAACGGAGTCGCCTTTTACACGAGGTGGGGGGGGGGGGGGGGTGGAAGGGAAGGTGGCTAACGAGCCAAACACCTCCCTCCTCCAAGTCGTCGGCACTTGTGGTTGTTAATGATCCTTGAAGTCCGCTAGGCTGGATCTGTCAGCCCCCCATTCCCCATTCCCCCTTGCACCCCATCCCTCCCCCCAAACCACCGCCTCCCTCCCCCTCATGTGTGTGTGTGTGTGTGGTGTGTGTGTGTGTGTGTGTGTGTGATCAAGAACCCAGGGTAGAAAAACTCCACACCTGTCTGCTGGCCTGTGGGATAAATATATCCCCAGACATCCCACGCCAGACGCCTGAAGCTCTTTGACTTTTATCCCAAAAGTTTAGCCTCCAAAGTCGCCCTCGAGTACGACGAGGTCGTCCTCGAAGACCGACCTTATCGTTCCCCCCCCCCTTTTTTTTCCCTCCTCAACATCCGTCGTCTTTCTGAACCTCGTCCTCGACCCACACGTCGTCCTTCACCTCCAGTTTAACCTGAACCCCTTCTCCCACTCCACTACCTCGTCCTCGACTGAGGCACCTCCCACTTGACCGTCAAGTTGTAGCTTGACGGATACTCATGACTGTGCGGTCACCACAGGACTCGTTCTGAAGTACACACGCTATAAGACTCATGTCCAGTATAAGTATTATATGTCATATATAAGTATTATATATCATATATGATAAAAGATTCCTCTGCAGTGAAGTTACGTATTCTTATCATTGACCTGACCCATAAAGATAAGGTTCAAAGGTCATGTCATCATAATATATATATATATATATATATATATATATATATATATATATATATATATATATATATATATATATATATACAGAGAGACAGACAGAGAGAGAGAGAGGTTCAAACTGGATATGTTATCATCATATCTACCATTTTACTGTGTCTTTCGTCAGCTCAGAATGTCAGCGTTTACTGTGGCTCTGGCTGGTCACCTCAAAATGTCAGCAGTCTTTGTGATGGCTTTGATCATACCTCAATATATGCCCATGATTTGTCTATCTGATTTAACGTTGGCCTTTTGATACCCCCGGGGAAGAAAAATAACGCCTGTTCCATTGCCGAGGCATCAATTGTATACCAGGTTATAATTAAGGTCTGGAAAGGCATTTTTTTTTTTCCCTGTCGTATTCCAGATGTCATGTTGGAAAGGGTAATGCGGTTGGGGTGAACACATCAAGGGGGAAGGTGGCATTTAATTTAAATGCCACAGTTTTAGACCCTTGAGCACGACGGTACGACCCTTGAGCACGACGGTACGACCCTTGAGCACGACGGTACGACCCTTGAGTACGACAGTACGACCCCTTGAGCACGACGGTACGACCCTTGAACACGACGATACGACCCGATGGTGCAAATGCGTTGGTCTTTGGCCTCGACTTTTAAGGATTAGATCAAAGGCCGAGCCATCAGACCCAAGATATCGTACCGTCGTGCTCAAGGATCGTACCGTCGTGCTCAACGGTCGTACCGTCGTGCTCAACGATCGTACCGTTGTGCTCAATACATTCTCATAAAAAAAAACTGGAAATTTCTTTGTATAAATACAAAATTACTCAGGGAAAAAAATGCTCCCCCGTGACCCCATCATTTATAATGATTACACGTCGTTTTCTTAGTACTGGAAAAGGGGAGAGGGAAGGAATTTCCATGCTGGGAGTGTGACTGGAGGCTGGAAAAAGACTTTCTCCACGCTGGAAGTGTGACCGAAGACTGGAACAGAGGACACAACCATGCTGGAAGCGTGACTAGGGACTTGGAGAAGAGGATCTCCAGCCTGGAAATGTGGTTGAAGATTGGGTAAAAAGAGGACAACCCTCACCTCTCCCTCCCTCACCCCTTTCTCTCCCCTACCCCATTCTGAATTAGACAACCTCCCCTCTCCCTCCCTCACCCCTTTCTCTCCCCTACCCCATACTGAATTAGACAACCTCCCCTCTCCCTCCCTCACCCCTTTCTCTCCCCCCCCCCTACCCCATGCTGAATTATCAGTCCTAGATCTTTCTCTCCCCCTCCTCTCCCAATCTCCCCTCTCCCCCACTTCCCCCCCCCCCCCCTGACCTCTCCCTGAACTCCTTCTTCCTCCCGATTTGAATTCCCTTCCGCAGACACCACCCACACCCACCCACCCACACCCCACGTATATCCCCCTCATCCTAACAGTGCTAAGCCCAATTCTGCCCACAAGAATGACACTCGCGACATAAGTGAATGTATCTGTCGACCTTACGTTCCCCTGGCTTCTGGTTAGATACCCTTCTGTCACTCATGTGTCATGACCTTATGACAGCAGCTATTCAGAATGGCAAACTTGCCCTGAAAACTGTAAATGGGAGAGAGGGAGAGGGAGGAAAAAAAAAAAAAAAACGGGAGGTTATCAGAGTTGAATTATCGCTCGTATCAAAAAGAAAAACGGGGAGAGGGTGGAAAAGTGTGTGAGTGTGTGTGTGTGAGAGAGAGAGAGAGAGAGAGAGAGAGAGATAGATAGATAGATAGAGAGAGAGAGAGAGAGAGAGAGAGAGAGAGAGAGAGAGAGAGAGAGAGAGATAATGACCAGGAGGATTGGTGGTAGGGTGAGGGAGCGAATGGGTTAGACAGAGGAAAGTAAGATAACAACAAGAGGAGGATATGGAAGGAAAAAACGTGCAAAAAGAGGAGCATAAATGAGAGAAACAAAGGGAGAGAGAGTTCTCTACAAACTAGTGCAGTTCGTTTGTACTTTACTTTATATACAACATCTTTTTAAATCTTCTCCAAAAGGATTTATACTTTACACTCTTTGCCTTCCTTTCATCAGTAACTGACAAAGTCAGCTTCTTTTAGCCTCTGCTTTTTAACTCATACGTCCACTTTGTGCAATCTTCATCCACCGTGTTGTACCTTTCTCTACACTGCCTCAGCGTTAACTGAACTTCACCATGCATTGTTTCTCCTTCCACTTCTACACTGAACTTCCTTTTGGAACTTGTATCTATTGTTTCTATTCCTCATTTTTTATATTTGTATTTGTAATCTTATATCATCTGTAATGAAAAGCTTGAGTACATATTACTGCCATAGATTATTATTATTATTAATATTATTATTATTATTATTATTATTATTATTATTATTATTATTATTATGATTATTATTATCATTATTATCATTATTATTATTATTATCATTTATTATTATTAATATTATTATCATTTATTATTATTAATATTATTATTATTATTATTATTATTATTATTATTATTATTATTATTATTATTATTATTAAACAAAAAAGTATCCCATATGTATAGTTCAATTTCCTGCACATTTACGTATTTCCTATATTTACTTATTTCCTAAACATATACCCAGTATTCATTTTCTACATATCTTTTCTTACACATTATCTCCCACACATTAATTTATTAATTACACATTATCCCCACACATTAATTTATTAATTACACATTATCTCCCACACATTGATTTATTAATTACACATTATCTCCCGCTCATTAATTTATCAATGACACATTATCTCCCACACCTTGATTTATTAATGACATTATCTCCCATACATTAATTTATCAATTACACATTCAGTTATTCCCTGTATGTTTCTTCTACGTTCTTTTATTCATACCTTTAACGATATTATCTCGTCTTGGCCTTTCATATCTCCCCATCCTGCACTCCTCTCAGCCGGCCTAACCTCCTTGTATCTCCCCCACTTCTCCCTTCTTCTCCCCCACTTCTCCCTTCTTCTCCAAGACCACTTCCTCCGTCTCTCCTGTGGTCTCTTCCTTAGGCTTGTGTTCTACTCTCTCTCTCTCTCTCTCTCTCTCTCTCTCTCTCTCTCTCTCTCTCTCTCTCTCTCTCTCTCTCTCTCTCTCCTAATACCTTCTTTCTGCCTTGAAAAAAAGAAAAGAGATCCCTCTCATACCCTTTCTTTCATGTACCTCATCTTCCTCTTCTTCCTCTTCCTCCTCCTCGACCATCCCACAACCTCCCCTCTCCCCCACCCTCACCCCTCAGCCTCGAGGCGTGAGGATCGAACGTCGAGGAGGAGGAGGAGGAGGAGGTGGTGAGGGGGGGGGGGAGAGGAAGGCCTTCCCTTCCCCCCAGGCCACACAGTATTCAGACTAAACACACCAAAAGAGGAGGGGTGGTTTGACAGCAGCTTCGACAGGTGTATTGTTCGTGGGTGTTGGTCGAAAGCCCCCCCAACACGCCTGTCTCTTCCGGATTTCAGGTCTTTGTCTGTGTGGATATACGTGTATATATATATATATATATATATATATATATATATATATATATATATATATATATATATATACATATGATGGTGCGTAGGGTGGACGCCACATATGCTTATATTTGTGCTTATGGTCGTGTGTTTATGTTTGTTTATATGGCTGTATGACTCTTATTTGTTTACACGGTTTATGTGTTTATATTTGTTTACACGTCTGTATGCGTTTCTCTTTTTTTCATCGATGTGGGGATGCCAACTTGTTGATCCTTATTTGTTAGTCCTTGAATCCTTGTCGTTGTTTAAGCTTGAACCCCGCACACACACACACACACACACACACACACACACACACACACACACACACACGCACACACACACGTAAACACTCACCACCAGTGCCAAACAACCCATGCGCCGCTGAAAGGCTAAAAGCCATCTCACGATTAGATTGTGGTTTGCCTTGACCTGTAATAGCCTTGTTTTGGGGAGGGCACTTTATACCTGATAATTGTGTGTGTATATATATATATATACGTATATACTACAAGGAAACGCTACTCCGGTCACTCTACTGTTCCGCTGGTCCTTCGTCTTGGTACGGTCTGTGGTCCATGTTGAGGGACCGGTTCGTCCCATGTTTCAGTGTTATGTTCCGTTCCATTGAGTCTGGTTCATGGTTTAGCCTTGGGATTGGTCCATGGAACTTAGTGTATGTAGTACTGTCCATGGTCCAGTATACGGAACGGTCCAGTTCGTGTGGTCCAGTTATGGTCCAGATCTCAGTCCTTTCCACGGTCCAGGCGAAGAACCACGTCCTAAGCAGATAATACAGACCGAAAACGAAATTTCCTCATATAGAAAACGGAATCGAAGTTCTCTTGTGTGCTAATGTGGTAACTTTAGTTATGAAGAAAACGGGAAAGAATACTTAATTATATTTTGATGATTACATGATCCGCTTGATATCGGGAGATAGGCAAGGGGGGGGGGGGGGGGGCGTTGCCAACAATCCGATATCCGGAAGAATATCCGTATAGTAGGAGAGAGAGAGAGAGAGAGAGAGAGAGAGAGAGAGAGAGAGAGAGAGAGAGAGAGAGAGAGAGAGAGAGAACCAACCACACGCGTAAGGTTGAGTGGGTCAACTTCCTTAAGGTCAGATTAATAAGAGAGTATATAAGGACGCTAATGAGGATATAAAGAGTTAGAACTACCCAGTAATGTGGGTGCAGTACGACGTAACCCCATACCAGATAGAAACATGTCCTTTTCTATGATTAGAGCGGTTGTTTAGAGAACGTGATTCGGTGTGTTTATATATACCTTGGCTTGCCATTACCGCAGAGCAAGACATGAATATATGTGGTTCCTGCAGCTTCAAGGTTGCGCTTCGCTCAGCAGCAGGGACAACATGGTATCCTTTGAAGCAGTGTCTTTGATGATCGAGGACTTTCTCTCGACACTTGACGAAGATACAGGCCTCGATCGTGGTTCCTTTTCACTCGAAGTGTGAAAGAACAGAGAAGGGGGCCAGGTGAGGATATTCCTTCAAAGGCCCAGTCCTCTGTTCTTAACGCTACCTCGCTAACGCGGGAAATGGCGAATAGCACGAAAGAAAAGAAAATATATATTCCTGTTAGTCCACGAGAAAATGAAACACGATAAGTTCCCAAGTGCACTTTCGTGTAATAATCACATCATCAGGGGAGATACAAGAAAGAAATATAACAGTCAGTTGATATATAACGAAGAGACGTAGCTAGTACGCCATTTGGTAAACATATATATATATATATATATATATATATATATATATATATATATATATATATATATATATATATATATATATATATATATATGTAACATGTGTATATAATATCCCGCGTGACCCAGTTTTTCCAGTGTTTACCGTTGTTCTGGCCTACCCTCATCCCTTATTTTCTCTCTCTCTCTCTCTCACGTCATTACTCTCCCCCCTTTACACCCTCCTCCTTCACCAGGTCTACTTCTACCTTTCTCCCAACACCCCCACCCCACCCCACCCCACCCTACCCTACCCTACCACTCCTTAGTCTGCTTTCATCTACCTTCCCTAACCCCCATCCCGTCCCCTCGCTCCCTCCCTCTCTCTCTCTCTCTCCCCCTTTTGCCTCCCCCTCCCCCCCCCCCATCTTTTTGTCGCCTCTCTCCCCCGACCCTTAGCCTCTCAGAACGTGTGAGTTGAGGACCCTCATTTGACTCAGGGTGTCAATAACCACTCGGGAGACAATTGAGGTTCTTTGTCCACGGTCTGTGTCTCATTCTCTCTCTCTCTCTCTCTCTTTCTCTTCTTTTTCATTCGCCCTTTCCACCTCCCCCCTCCCCTCCCTCTCCCACCTCCCCCTCCCCTCCCTCTCCCACCTCTCCCTCTCCCACGCCTCAGATCTAAGTGACACGCTGGGAGTTCTGGAGGAGATGGTGGCGTTCTAGATGGGGAAGGGGGGGTAGGGAAGTGGGGGGTTGAAAAAAAAAAAAAGAAGTGTGGGGGTGGGGGTTCGACTCTGGGTGCTGGCTGCCTTTGAAGCAAGTTGGGGCTCTGTCATTAAGAGAGTAATTAACACCTGGGAACTTTACCTGTATTGTGTTGACTCGTTTGTCACAATTTGGCCCCTTCCGTTCTCTCTCTCTCTCTCTCTCTCTCTCTCTCTCTCTCTCTCTCTCTCTCTCTCTCTCTCTCTCTCTCTCTCTCTTATTTCATGTGATTTCCGTCTTTTCTGTTACTTTTATCGAGTACCTGTTCATTTCCTTTTTATTTTTTTTTTCTCTCGTTTGCATTTATCCCCTTTTTATTGATGTCATTCACCGTACGTCTTTGCTATATCCTTTATTTTTTTATACATTAGAGTCTCACATTAAGTTGCATTTCATATATTTTCATCTCACACAATTCCAATGTATATGAAAAAGTGTTCGACGTGTTTCCATTAATCGTGTTTCTGATACTTTGTTCTTTTTGCACATGTATATATTTTTTCCTGTAGTTTCTCGTCCGTCAAACCCAACTCTCGTTTTCTTCCTGTGTATTTATATATTTCTTTCCTTGGTGTTCTCCCATCCACCACCCTAACCGTGTTTTCTTCTCTTATATTTTACGTCCATATTTTCTTCGTCTACCCTCCATCTTACCCAATACCCCATGTTCTTTTGTATTTATATTTTCCGTAGTGCCTTTCCCACGCAATCCCCTCCCCGTTTTCTTCGCCCACTTCTGCAAACTAGTTTCCCCCAAAAAATCCTCATTCCCATTTTCAGCTGTTGTCTCTATTTTCACGTTTTCCCAGATACCCCAGCCCCCAACCCCCGTTTTCATTGACTGCTACTATATTCACATTTTCCCAAATGCCGCGCCTCCAACCCCCCGTTTTCTTCCACTACTTCTGTATTCACATTTAACCACCTCCCCCACCCCCTTAGCAAGTCCCCCCCCCCTCCACTCGCCCACTCACTCCTCCCAGACACATCACACTAAAGGCCCACTCATTAACGAGCGAATTAACACGAGGGCTTAATTCGTTTATTGTAATTACCCGTTAATAAGATGGTGTTGGGGACGACGCTTTCCACCGCTTCCCGAATTTCTTTTTTCTTTCTTACAACCTCGCTCCTTCCCCCCACCCCCCCCACTCTCTCTCTCTCTCTCTCTCTCTCTCTCTCTCTCTCTCTCTCTCTCTCTCTCTCTCTCTCTCTCTTTTCAACCATTGCCTCTCACGAGCTTACCTAAGGGGGGGGGGGGGGGAGGCTGCTTGCTCTGTAAGGGGGGAAAAAAGGGAGATCCAAAGGATGTTAGCTATTGTTAGTGTTATTGTAGCTTTTGACCTACCACCATAGCGATTCAAAACACACACACACACACACACACACACACACACACACACACACACACACACACAGAGTAATCCCCTTAAGAAATCCCAGTGTCCTAACTTCCCTGTGAAGTATATGACCGAGTAATCTCCACTGCGTTTCAACATAGAGACACGTAATAATCCCCTCAAAGAAATCCCTTTTGGCTAATCCCCCTAACACACACACGCACACGCACACACACTGGCTACGGTAGCCTGTGGTGGTCAGGTCATGATTTGAAGGTTGACCTTGTGAGGGGTCGAGGCTAAAGGTCGACCTTGTTGGTCGGTGTGGAAGAGGAAAGAGAGAGAGAGAGAGAGAGAGAGAGAGAGAGAGAGAGAGAGAGCGGCGTCTTTTGATGTTCCCCAAGGAGGAGCTGCTGCCACTTGTGTCGAGGGCGACTCTCTGAGTGCAAAGGGGGAGGAGGGGAGGGGCTGGGGGAGAGAATTAAGGGGGAGACTAAGGGGAGGAGAGGAGACTAAGGTTGAGATAGGAGGGGAGAGACATTATAGTGTGGGGGAGATAGATGTTAAAAGCATGTAGTGAGCAGGCAAAGGGACGGTGGTAAGTGATTGGGGAGAGAGGGAGAGATTAGACCGTGGGGTGATTGGCAAGGGGAGAGATTGGAGTGGAGATCAGGTCGTCAGGAGAGGGATTTCAGACATGGGTGATTGGATGGGGAAGATGAGGTACATCTTCACTACGCTTAGCACACATCATCACTACGCACAGTAACACATCTTCACTATGCTTAGTACACATCTTCACTACACCCTCAAATTAAGCCTAGCTTAGGTAAGATCATTGTCCACAGCTGACATATATATACACACGGATACCATTATTATATATGATATATATAGACGTGAAGCTTATATACAGAGCTTATATGTTAACAGGCGCAAGAAAGATTCTATTCCCATAGACATATCCCAGATTTCTTTGTATAGATTTGCACGAACGGAAAAAAACTTTTGAAATGTTATGAACGCGAAAAAGTAACTTTTGAAATGTTATGGACGCGAAAAAGTAACTTTTGAAATGTTATGATATATATATAAAACTAACAAATACACATTATTTATTCTGCTCATTTATTTATCATTTATTTCAACGTAATATAGTACCAGGGTCTGTCACCAGAGCGCACCGCAGGTTTATAATAATAATAATAACGCTATTTTTAGATGAATTGAATATATCCTCAATGGCCACTGATTTAAATGCCCTTGTGGTCATGGTGAGGCTTTATTTTTACCCACGTGGGCGTTATTATTCGTAGTGTCTCTCTGGGGGGCTTTTTTTTTCACGTGCTTTTAGATAACACTTGGTATTTTCTTCACCTGCCACGTGTTTGTTTTTTTTTTTATCTACCACGTGGCATTTTGTCACGTGTTTATTTGTTTACCACGTGGCATTTTATCTATCTGCCACGTGGCATTTTATCTACCTGTCACGTAGTATTTTTCATGTCTACCACTTGCTTTAGTATTACTATAGTTATTATTATTATTATTATTATTATTATTATTATTATTATTGTCGTTGTTATTATTATTATTATTATTATTATTATTATTATTATTGTTGTTATTATTATTATTACGTGTACGTGTAGGAAGAGAGGAAAGTGATTGGTTCTCAGTGAATGTAGGTTTGCGGCAGGGGTGTGTGATGTCTCCATGGTTGTTTAATTTGTTTATGGATGGGGTTGTAAGGGAGGTAAATGCAAGAGTCCTGGAAAGAGGGGCAAGTATGAAGTCTGTTGGGGATGAGAGAGCTTGGGAAGTGAGTCAGTTGTTGTTCGCTGATGATACAGCGCTGGTGGCTGATTCATGTGAGAAACTGCAGAAGCTGGTGACTGAGTTTGGTAAAGTGTGTGGAAGAAGAAAGTTGAGAGTAAATGTGAATAAGAGCAAGGTTATTAGGTACAGTAGGGGTGAGGGTCAAGTCAATTGGGAGGTGAGTTTGAATGGAGAAAAACTGGAGGAAGTGAAGTGTTTTAGATATCTGGGAGTGGATCTGTCAGCGGATGGAACCATGGAAGCGGAAGTGGATCATAGGGTGGGGGAGGGGGCGAAAATTTTGGGAGCCTTGAAAAATGTGTGGAAGTCGAGAACATTATCTCGGAAAGCAAAAATGGGTATGTTTGAAGGAATAGTGGTTCCAACAATGCTGTATGGTTGCGAGGCGTGGGCTATGGATAGAGTGGTGCGCAGGAGGATGGATGTGCTGGAAATGAGATGTTTGAGGACAATGTGTGGTGTGAGGTGGTTTGATCGAGTAAGTAACGTAAGGGTAAGAGAGATGTGTGGAAATAAAAAGAGCGTGGTTGAGAGAGCAGAAGAGGGTGTTTTGAAATGGTTTGGGCACATGGAGAGAATGAGTGAGGAGAGATTGACCAAGAGGATATATGTGTCGGAGGTGGAGGGAACGAGGAGAAGAGGGAGACCAAATTGGAGGTGGAAAGATGGAGTGAAAAAGATTTTGTGTGATCGGGGCCTGAACATGCAGGAGGGTGAAAGGAGGGCAAGAAATAGAGTGAATTGGAGTCATGTGGTATACAGGGGTTGACGTGCTGTCAGTGGATTGAAGCAAGGCATGTGAAGCGTCTGGGGTAAACCATGGAAAGCTGTGTAGGTATGTATATTTGCGTGTGTGGACGTGTGTATGTACATGTGTATGGGGGGGGGGGGGGCATTTCTTTCGTCTGTTTCCTTGCGCTACCTCGCAAACGCGGGAGACAGCGACAAAGTATAAAAAAAAAAAAAAAAAAATTATTATTATCATCATTATTATTATCATTATTATTATTATTATTATTATTATTGTTATTATTATTATTATTATTATTATTATTATTGTTAATATTATTATTATTATCATTATTATTATTATTATTATTATTATTATTATTATTATTATTGTTAATATTATTATTATTATTATAATTTCGCTAAGTATAATGATTATCTTCATAAGTGCTTTATTATTATTACTTTATATGGTATATGATTATTTCCATTCTATGTGGATCATTTGGCTGTTACTGAAGTGGTGAGGCACTTATAGTTAAGTGTGGTGAACTGTTCTCCAACACCGTTAACAGGTGTGGTGAATTGATCTCCAACACTGTTGACAGGTGTGGTGAATTATCCTCCAACACTGTTGACAGGTGTGAATTGTCCTCCAACACTTGACACGTTGGTGAATTGTCCTCCAACACTATTGACAGGTGTGGTGAATTATCCTCCAACACTGTTGACAGGTGTGAATTGTCCTCCAACACTTGACACGTTGGTGAATTGTCCTCCAACACTATTGACAGGTGTGGTGAATTATCCTCCAACACTGTTGACAGGTGTGAATTGTCCTCCAACACTTGACACGTTGGTGAATTGTCCTCCAACACTATTGACAGGTGTGGTGAATTATCCTCCAACACTGTTGACAGGTGTGAATTGTCCTCCAACACTTGACACGTTGGTGAATTGTCCTCCAACACTATTGACAGGTGTTGGTGAACCATCCAACCATGTTGACAGGTGTGGTGTGTGTGAGCTGCAACACCCACCCACCCCCCCTCATCCCCCTCATAACGTTGACAGGTGTCAAGAAAACACCCTCCACCACCCCCCAACGACACCTGTCAAAACACAGAAAAAGACACAGGGATCATTCTTGGACCAACACGTGTGTCCCCTCACCGCTCATAGCGACGAACTTATCCAAAGTCTTTGACAGGTGCCTGTATTGTCCCCCCCCCCCCCCATCCCACCCCCATTCCCTAACTTTTACCTTAACCCCTCACCCCCTTCCCATCCCATCCCCCCCCCCTGCCTGTCTTTTTCACAGCCAGGTGTCCTTACATATACATCCTAGAATCACTGACAGCACTTAATATGTTCAAAGGAAATCAAAGGAATTTTCCCTCCCTCCCTCTCCCCAACCCCCGTTGCTTCAGGGAGGAGCGCTTCGTCTTTGTAGAAAGCAACTGCATCACCACTTTGATCATGTATTCCCTGTAGGCGCAAGTTCAAGGCGCCAGGAGGAGGAGGAGGAGGAGGTGGTGGAGGGATGATAGTGATAAACGTCCAACGCGCCCTAAGGACCAGAGCGACGCGGGGTTATAACGGGCGCGTCGCGCCTCGCTGCAGGGTGGCGGTTAGCACGGTCTTGCCACCGGCTTTCTTTGGGGGCGCGGGAAGGGGGAGGGTGGGGGGGCGCGGGCACAAAGCGTCTAGGATCAAACTCTGGTAGCTCAACATCAAAATGAGGCCCCTCGCTCAGATCTCCATCCTAATTACCCGGCAAAGGGTGTGAGTAAACCAGCCTTGAGTGCTCAGAAGAGCTGTAAAAGAAGAAAAAAAAAAAAGAATATATATATACATACATATATATATATATATATATATATATATATATATATATATATATATATATGTATATATATATCCCAAAGTTGGGTGACCCTGCGCTCTCTGTGAGATGGTGTGTTGCCAAACCTTACAACATTTGCGTCTCCATTGATACTGGAATTTATTTCCTTCGCTAATCGACTGTATACATCAAATTAACCCTCATCAACGGGTGAGGGAGGGAGGGAATGTCTCGCGAGTGGAAGAGGCACGCATGATGCATTATAGAAAGGGTCAGGCCCCCGCCCTAAAGAAAAGAGAGGAAAAGAAAATGAAAAAATGGGAGTCGAGTATAGATAACTGAGCGCTCTCTGGGCGTCAGCCGATCAAAGGGAAGCGCGCGCCCAGTCAAAGAGGAGGGAAGGCGGGAAGTTTCAAAGGTTTTTGTCCGGATTTTAAAAGTTTTAGGAGTTTCAAATGGAGTTCCTCCTGTCATGTTCAAGGCTCGGATTTATTTAGCATTTATATATACTTTTTTTTTTCTCTCACACTCGCTATCTCACTCTCTCTCTCTCTTTGCTCTTATATCAAAGTTTGGGTAGGCCAGCGATCGACGTAGAGCAATCTGAAGTTTGTGTCGAGGTCGAGGGAGGGAGGGAGAGAGAGAGAGAGAGAGAGAGAGAGAGAGAGAGAGAGAGAGAGAGAGAGAGAGAGAGAGAGAGAGAGACGACAAGTGACCGCGAGGTTATATACAAAAGAAAACCTGTTGCGAGGGAGCGCATTCACCTGATTTTCTTTTGACCACGAGTCTCTCTCTCTCTCTCTCTCTCTCTCTCTCTCTCTCTCTCTCTCTCTCTCTCTCTCTCTCTCTCTCTCTCTCTCTCCCCTCTACCTTAGCTTGTCAAAGAAGGGGGAGGGGAGGGGGGAATCGTTTCTCTCCTCTGAGGTAAGGGAAAAAGGGGCTGCATATTTTTCCCCCCCCTCTCTCTCTCTCTCTCTCTCTCTCTCTCTCTCTCTCTCTCTCTCTCTCTCTCTCTCTCTCTCTCTCTCTCTCTCTCTCTCTGTCTTCTGCGTGGTCCAAGCTTTAATTAAGCCCCCCACCAACGGATGGTCTCCAACATGGGTCTTTGATCAGTCTCTCAGACCATGGAGGGAAGGGGAGGGGGAGGGGAGGGGTGGTAGGAAAACTTTCTCAAAGGGGGGCGTGGGGGGGGCGCCCCCTCGGAACAGGCGCCGCTAAAGACGCGTAATATACGTCTCTAAAACGAAAACGTCAAAGGGGAAGAAGAAGAAGGGAAGAAGTTGCCTGCTTGACTCCTCACACACACACACACACACACACACACAGAGTTTGACAAGGGACAAATGACTGGTGACAGGGTGGGGGGGAGGGGAGGGAGGTGGGGTTTGTCACGTGACCGGCGCTGGGTGGTGGTGGGGGGGGGCGTGGCTGGTGGTAGAGGAGGGGGGGTGTCACGTGACACGCGCTGAGCGAGGCGGATAAAAAGGTGTCATATGACACGCGTAGTGTGAGGTCTATAGTACGGTGTCATATGACACTTAGAGAGCAAGGCAGATGGGAGGGTGTCATATGGCACGTGTAGAACGAGGCCTATGGTAGGGTGTCATATGACACGTGTAGAACGAAGGCTATGGTAGGGTGTCATATGACACGCGTAGAATGAAGGCTATGGTAAGTTGTCATATGACACGCGTTAAACGAAGGCTATGGTAAGGTGTCATATGACACGCATAGAA
>NC_092235.1:23924975-23952475 GCF_036320965.1 Panulirus ornatus
TTCCACCAATGTCTGGCACCTTTCTCGTTACATTCCTCTAGACCTTCTCCAGCAGTTTTATGTGACTGTTTGTGTGAGGAGACCAGAATGCAGCTGTAAATATATTCCAGTTTAGTGCGAAAAACACCTCGAGTATTATCTTACTAAACATCTCACCGTCTCACTACTTAAAGATAGTTTGGACACTAACCAACCCTCACGATCTCTTCTGATGACGAAGTCGACCAAAGGTCAACTCCCAGATCCCTCTCATAACGCCTCTTTCTTAAATTCCTTCCTTCCGATGCAGTACCCTCTCCATTGGGCCTATTTAAACCCCCTCCCTTGACTTTGAGACATTGCATTTTCTATTGTTATTTCATCGACCGTATGTACTCGACCAGTGCTGCATCTTGTCTAGGTCCCCTTGCACTTATCTGCAGTCTCTGTCACTTCGCATGTCTTAGATGGTAGGAGCATCATCAGCAAACATAATCGGATGTGAATCTGCTTCGCTTGGCATAGCATTTGCATAGATGAGAGAGAGAGAGAGAGAGAGAGAGAGAGAGAGAGAGAATTGGCTCTATCACAGAGCCCTGAGGGGCCTCACGTGTGTTTGTGTGTGTGTGTGTGTGTGGAGTAGCAGAGAACAACTACATACCACAGTGTGATGGCTGATGGTAGCGTGGAATGGTAGAGGGAACAACCATATACCACTGTGTGGTAGCTCATGTTAGCGTATAGTGGTAGAGGGCAGAAGACCCACATGCCACTGTGTGGTAGCTTATGTTAGCGTATAGTGGTAGAGGGCAGAAGACCCACATGCCACTGTGTGGTAGCTTATGTTAGCGTATAGTGGTAGAGGGCAGAAGACCCACATGCCACTGTGTGGTAGCTTATGTTAGCGTATAGTGGTAGAGGGCAGAAGACCCACATGCCACTGTGTGGTAGCTTATGTTAGCGTTAGTGGTAGAGGGCAGAAGACCCACATGCCACTGTGTGGTAGCCCTATAGTGGTAGAGGTCAGAAGACCCACATGCCACTTGTGGGAGCGTATAGTGGTAAGGTCAGAAGACTCCACATGTGCCACTGTTGGTAGCGTATAGTGGTAGTAGGGCAGAAGACCCACATACACTGTGTGTAGCTCATGTTAGCGTATAGGTGGTAGAAGAGGCGAGAAAGAACCCACATGGCCACTGTGGGGTAGTCTTTTGTTAGCGTATAGTGGTAGAGGGCAGAAGACCCACATGCCACTGTGTGGTAGCTCATGTTAGCGTATAGTGGTAGAGGGCAGAAGACCCACATACCACTGTGTGGTAGCTCATGTTAGCGTATAGTGGTAGAGGGCAGAAGACCCACATGCCACTGTGTGGTAGCGTATAGTGGTAGAGGTCAGAAGACCCACATGCCACTGTGTGGTGGCTGTGATGGTGTAGCGTGGAGTGAGTGGTAAAGGGGAGAACCGCATCCCACCACGAGGGGACCTAAGTGAGTGCGGGGCCACAACCTTTGTCACTCAACCAAGGCAAAGTGGAACTGCGAACTAGCGTGCCTTTGAACTAGTCGGACCCTCTTTGATCTCTGTTTGCTGGCAAAAGCCATGAAACAAACCTTATTTTCGCTTGATAATCTGTTTACCTTATTTGAGGACGCCAAATAAGCCAATACGGAGGGAGAGGCGGGTGGCGGGGGGAAGCCATGGCTTCTGGAAACAATGATTTTATAAAAGGAATCGGACGAAAGTTAATTACGCGAGGCAAAGCCAAGCCCCCCCCCCCCCCCCCTCCTTCTTCTTCCCTGATCGTCTTTTGTCATCTTGTAGATCATCCATTTTTTTTTTTCCATATAGACTGAAAGTTTTTACTTTTTTTCTCTCTCTCTTTTTCTTGTTCTTCTTCTTGTTCTTCTTCGGCGTCGTAGGAAGAACTACAGAGAGATTGTAGAGTTATCGCAAAAAAATCGCTTTTCCAAGTTGGCGTTTTCATCATGTTGTCAAAGGAGAGTTGGAGGGCAAAGTGTAGATAGGTTTTTTTTTTTTTCTCTTCTCTCTTCCTGTCTTTTCGTCTTGGAAGATAATGAAATGTATTCACAAGGTGAGATGATGGGGGGGGGGGGGGAGGGGGGGAAGGAGTTGTCTTCTCTTAGTGTGGGGAAAGGGGGGGAGTGGGGGAGGGGGGGGTGGTCAAGGCCTTTGATAACTTCTGGACTCCCTCCTCGCCCCCCCCCCCCCTTTCTTTTTTTTTAGAATATATTATCTTTTTTTTTTTTTTTTTTTTTGAGGGGCGACTTGGGCTGGAACTTAAGCTTATGGTGAACACTTCATTACGACGGTACGATATGTTGTGCGCGATGGAACGAACTTTTTGAACGCGACTGTACGTACGTTGCATTATGAACCCGTCGAAGAATGTATGACCCGCAAGCGTGCAGTTACGACTGGAAACAAAGAAAGGGAGGGAGAGGGGGGAGAGAATGGAAACCCTCCCCTCCTGTATTATCATTTTTCTGAATGTTTGAAAGAACAGCGATGCCAAGAGGAAACTTTATCACACGGCTCTGTTGTCTGACGCAGGCGCTACCTCGTGGAGATGGGAAAGGTATAGTGGTTTCGACGATATTGTATGGATGCGAGTAGGGAAGTTGAAAATGGAATGTTTGAGGACAGTATGTGAGTATGAAGAGGACTGATCCAGTAAGCAATGACGGGGTTAAGAGAGAGGAGTGTGGGAATATAACCAAAGGAAACCCCATTTTTTTGGGGGGGGGGGAACCCTACAGCTTCAGTGCTGCGCTACTTCTAGTAGGAGGGAAACGAGGGATTCCTCTGGAGTAAGACGTCGAACAGACAAATGATACAACCTCGATGATGGTGGCTATAATAATTCACTCGCAAATAGGCTGAGTCCGGTAACACACACACACACACACACACACACACACACACACATATATATATATATATATATATATATATATATATATATATATATATATATATATATATATATATATATAATCAAACAAGTCCATCCATAATTTCTTGTCTTGATGTATCTAATCCACATGTTATATATACTACAATTATATAAACGTTTAATCTCTGTGGCAAACAACAGTTCATGTCCGGGACCCCTTTTATTATCACGTTGATTACAACCCACTACAACCTGGGGAAAACACTGGGGAGGAGGAGGAAGGGGGGAAGAGGAGGAAAAGAATTAAACTATCGATTGGTTTAATCGCCATGTCCCCTTATTACCATCTTGTACGATTTCCCGCCGCCAACTCCTCTGTTGTCCGCTTTATATTATGTCGTTGATTTATACCCTCACCACGCTCGCCATCATGCGTTTTCGCTTTCTAATTACACCCATCTCTCACACCCCCCCACAACCCCACCTCACCTCACCCCCACCTCATGGGTTTGATTATCCTCCCCACAGTGTTGTGGGTGTGTGTGTGTGTGTGGGAGGGGTGGTGTGGGGTGAGTGAGGAGGGTGGGCGGGTGGCCAGTCGACCCGCTCCCTATATCGACATATTTACTACCCCCAGTCTAGAGGGGACGCGCGCAATTCCTTTACCCGTTTGTGTTTTGTTTCCCAGGGAAGACAGGGACGAGATGGGATGTTGTTTTCCGCAGATGCACATTATTGGTGGAAAGTTCTTTTTGGGGAGTCTATGATTACGTCCGTATCCTCCTCCTCCTCCTCCTCCCTGCCTGTGTTATTTATGCTCACAAAAGCAAGGATCTGAGACACGTTTTGAGAGAACTGTGGGTCACGTCGGCGACCTAATGGCAGATTTAGACTCAGTCGCGCTCAGTCCGTTGCTAGTTTAATTTCCAGGATTAACAATGACATATCAGTGCAGTATTGAAGAAGAAGTCTTATCGAATTCTATCTCATTCACGTATCATTAGCTTAATTAGTTTAAATATATTAAGATTCCGTTTGTATGTTTTAACTCTCCGCATGGAGTATTAATTTAGTATCTGTGTACCTCCAAAAGAACTTCTAAATGCAAGACTCAAGGCTTTCTTGACTCTATAACTCCATGACAAGTTTACGTGGCTGCAGCGCAGTTATTCATGAGCCAATTGGGTCGGCCACGCCGACGGTGTTAATTGTGTGGGCGTGTCAGCCATTAGTCATTGGCGGTCGTGCCCCCTCCGGAATTATGACCAGAGTCTACGGCAGGTCGCACGATGCTTCACGACGAAGCGACTGGATTGCGACAAGCTCCTGCTCATCAGGTTCCAGTCAATCCGTAAGAGTACGATTTCATAACCAAGACACGTGGGAGATGATGACGAGAGAGGGAGAGTGAGTGAGTGTGTGGAGGAGGCAACAGTTAATCTCCTAGATTGCAGATCATCCGCCTTGCAGTCTCCAGGGTGTGAGCCATGATCTCCCACTTAGCGCAATGCAACCCTTGATAAGAGCGTGATGGCCTTTGGGTGTGACAGTCTGTTATTTGACTTGACCCTTAAGGATGAGGTTAAAGGCCAGACCATTGCGTCAAAGGGTCGTATCGTTCGTGCTCAAGGGACGTAATGTTGTGCTCAAGGGTCGTATCGTCGTGCTCAAGGGTCGTACCGTCGTGCTCAAGGGTGTACCGTCGTGCTCAAGGGTGTACCATCATAGCCCAAGGGTCGTATCATCGTGCTCGAGGGTCGTACCGTCGTGCTCAAGGGTCGCGCCGTCGTGCTCAAGGGTCGTACCGTCGTGATGAGAGAATTATGATATATGTGTAGGTGGTAGGGAACTGAACTATGATATGTGTAGGTGGTAGGGGACTGTAGGTGGTAGGGAACTGTAGGTGATAGGGAACTGTAGGTGGTGGGGGAACTGTAGGTGGTAGAGAACTGTAGGTGGTAGAGAACTGTAGGTGGTGGGGGAACTGTAGGTGGTAGAGAACTGTAGGTGATAGAGAACTGTAGGTGGTAGAGAACTGTAGGTGGTAGGGGAACTGTAGGTGGTAGAGAACTGTAGGTAGTAGGGGACTGTAGGTGGTAGAGAACTGTATGTGGTAGGGGAACTGTAGGTGGTAGGGGACTGTAGGTGGTAGAGAACTGTAGGTGGTAGGCGACTTCTTCAGCCGTGTTTACATGTGAAGTCAGAATGAAGTCTTTGCTGTGTTGATGTCTGGGATGCTGTCAACGTGAGAGAGGAAGAATGTCACTTTGTATACACACCAGTTCCTCTGTGTCACGGTGACCGTCACCTTATATGTCACTCTTAGTCGTCATGGACCATAAGATGTCACGCCCCGTGACCTCATCCCTCCCCCTAACTTCACTACAGATGTCACACTTCATGTCACCTTGCCTATGTCACACACATCCTCATGTCAACTCCCCCAAGACCCCATATGTTACACATCTCACATCATGTTCCAGATGTTACACACACACACACACACACACACACACACACACCTCTCACATCATCACCCTCAGATGTTACCTAGCTCTTCATGTCATCGTTGATGTTACACGCCCGATCATGTCACACTAGCCCACCCCTCATATCACCCCCCTCCCCCCCACCACCCCCAGTCATGTCAGCCCAAATAATAGGCCACATGTCACCCGCCATGTCGACACAGAATGCGGTCCTTTTAAAGATTCTTATGTCGCCACACATCAAAGGTCCCGGCGTCTCTCCAATACGGGGCGGCGTCTGTGTTGTTTTAGTGTTCCTTTCTCTAGTACCAGCATCTAGTAAGCCTTTCTAGATAGGGAGGGGAGGTTGGTGGGGGGCATAAGACGTGAGAACGTTGGGTCTATGTTCTAGAAGCGTTATTCATCAAGATTTGGCGTAGAATACAGAGGAATTCAAACAGTAACAGATAACCATTGGGTCTTTTTTTGGATGTAGTTTGTGATAATGGAAGACATCAGAAACTCACAGATTAGTAAGATAGAAGTTAGAGAATATACAGATAATTTAAAGACATTAATCTTTAAATTGTTGACATGACTAACAAGTGCTCAAATAATGCAAGGGCGTGGACTTTGAGGCGAAAAATATATATATGTATCAAGTTTATTCTTAAACGTATCTATAGTTCTGCCTTCAACCACTTTTGACTGGCAAATCGTCCCATAAACTTACGATGCTGTTGAAGGATAAAGTACTTCGCCTCATTTGAGGTCAAAACGTTTTGCCCACACGTTTGTATCCATTACAGCCACTGACAGTCAGACGAATCAAGTCTTAAGTAAACTTTATAGATCAAAGTTATTAGAGCCTTTTGAATACGTCAGAGAGGCCAGTATGCGTCTCTTTATTGGCCTTTATCTACAACCAGCATCTCCCCAAGCCTTACTACAGTTCACGTGGTGGTGTATACAAAGATTTCTAGTATCTGTCTAATACGCATTTCTAGAGATGACGATCCACATGGCTCTCTCGTTTCTAGAAATTTGTCTTTCTTAGTACCAGCTCTTAGGACGATTTCTAGATAAGACAGTCCAAGTTTCATATGGCATCTAGAAACCTCTGTCTCAAATACTCGTATCTATTCTTTTCTAGATAGTCTAGCACACGTGTTTGAGTTATCTAGTAACCCCTATCTCCCTAGTACGCGCGTCTACCACGCCTTTTCTAGAGAAATCAGCTCCATAGATGACTAGAGTATTTCGTGTGGATGAGATGTACATGTAGGAAAGACGTTGGAAAAAGCATTGGTTGATGTCACCTTCTGCACGGTGGTACGACCCTTTGAACACGACGGTACGATCTTTGAACACGACGGTACGACCTTTGAACACGACGATACGACCTTTGAACACGACGGTACGACCTTTGAATACTACGGTACGACCTTTGAACACGACGGTAAGACCTTTGAACACGACGGTACGACCTTTGAACGCAACGGCACGATCTTTGAACGCGACGGTACGACCTTTGAACTCGACGCTACGACCTTTGAACACAACCCTCTTGGATCGATGGCGTGAAAAGAACATACATTTCATCTTTCTTGAAGAATATCATGTATTTATAGCACAGAACGTCCCTCCAGCTGCCAGGATTCGAACCCTCTACCATTTGTTTGGCAGCTGGGTTCGCTGTATGTGCTGCCCATATAGAGAAATGACTGTTGGCGAACCCATCTCCCAAAGAGAATGGTACGGGTTCGAATCCCTGCTATTGGAAGGCATTATATGTTCTATGAAAGTGAACGTTCATTGCACTATATATATATATATATATATATATATATATATATATATATATCGGTAATCCTCTTAAGCATACTGGGAAAAATGCTTCACACATGAATCCATTCATCTCATACTGTGAAAAAAAAAGTGTATCTTTGAAAGACAGATAAGCAATAATGTGCTCTATTTCCTCGAGACAGAAGGTCGTCTGGGCGGTTCCTTTTGACGATAGTGACGGTTTTCGTAAAGTTCTTAATATGACTTTGGCCACAAGGAACGGCTGAGAGGTTGAATTACAATAGTGTTTATTTTAACAGGGTTTGATTGAATCACCAATATTGCTCCCACATTGGTAACGCTGCTGGTAGTAATACCCCTGATGGGGGGAGGGTGGTAGCACCACCACCTTTGGTACCACTGACGGTAGTACCCCTTATGGGGTACCATCACTGCCTCTCCTTTGGTACCCCAGGGGGGGGGGGGCATTACTTGCAGTGGTACCAAAGGAAGGGCAATAATGGTACCCCATCAGAGGTACTGCAATCAGTGGTACCAATGTGTGTGTGTCTGTGTGTGTGTGTGTGTGTGTGTGTGTGTGTACGGTTAAGAAGGGCGTATCAGCTTGCACTCTGTGGCGTGGTGCTCTGGCGAGGCCCAAGCCACAGATGACAGGGGGTGGCGCCACCCCCCCCCCCCCCCCACAGACATGTTCTTATGACGGTGTCATATGACAGGCCACTGTCACAGCCACCGCAGTGTCAACCGCTGTCATGTGGGGAGGGGAGGGACCACGAAGGGAATGAACTATTTATAGGTTAAGACACACTCACACACACACACACACACACACACACACACACACACACACACTCACACACACACACACACGCACTCACACACAGGGATTCATTTTCAGGATTCTGTGTGTGTGTGTGTGTGTGTGTGTGTGTGTGTGTGTGTGTGTGAAGGACTTCTCAGGAGTCTACATTATCCTTAATTTATCACCACGGATCCACATTAAGAAAATAGCAAAGGAAACTAACTATTAGCAGGCAGATATCAAAACTACATTCAAATTCTTTAAAAAGGAAATATTCTGTAACTTGTTCACATCTTCCTACATAAGGGAAAATAAACTATAACATGTTTCTTAAATATGGCCAAGAACATTTATGATAAGGTAAAGGCAACAAAGATAATGTCAGAATTAAGAGAGATGAGTTACACGGTAAAGGTTTAGAAGCTTCAGTTTTGCCTAGGATGGAAGAGTTAGGGGTGACTTGATCACGTAGCTTCACATTTTCAGTGATGACGTAGATGATAGACCATGATAGAACAACGAGACATTGTTAAATGGAAGAAAACATGATAGAATGAATTGATGAAATGAACTAAAAGACATTATTGAATGAAAGAAAAAAAACATGGTAAAATGAATGATTGGATTGAACGAATACAAAGACACCGTGCACAAGTTTTAAGAAATTGTGTGACAGTAGATAATGTCAAAGAAAACGGGGGGCCCTTGCGAGTGCAGAACACCCTCCCCAAACCATACAAATTGGTAGTTTACATAAAACGATTAAGTCGGCTACAAAGTAACCCGTTTTTATCGCCTTCGCTGATAAATCAATTCTTGACACCGTGATCCTCACGTCCATACCCTGACCTGACTCCTGGCCACTGACCCCGCCCCGTCCAAGGTCAAGAGAACCATCAATTAAGCGGAGGAGATGGAATCGTCCGTCTGGCAGCGTTGGCTGGATTTAATACGTCTGGCAGTGGGGTGATAGTACGATATCTTGGGCTGCTTCCTCTTTCCTATTTTTTTTTTTATATTGGTATTTCAAAAGTATAAATTCGTCGAAAATATGGAACATTTACCCACATTGTCGCTTAGATCAAAGTAAATAATTTACCTCTATTTTTATTTTTTACTTCAGTTGATGTTCATAAATGATAAATAATTGTTATGAATAATTGACATCAAAGTGAAGGTGGGGGCAATAGGCATCAGCTAAATCCGCTTCCCGTTAGAGTATCGTACCGTTGTGGACGAGGCTTGTACCGTTGTGCCCAAGGGGTAGTACCGTCGTGCTCAAAGGGTCGTACTATCGTGCTCTAGGGTCGTATCTCCGTGGTCATGGGGTCGTACTGTTGTGCTCAAGGGGTCGTACCGTCGTGCTCAATGGTCGTACCGTCGTGATCATGGGGTCGTACTGTCGTGATCATGGGGTCGTACCATTCGTTATCATGGGGTCGTTCCATCGTGTTCAAGGGGGTCGTACCGTCGTGCTCATGGGGTCGTACCATTGTGCTGAAGGGGTCGTACCATCGTGCTCATGGGGTCGTACCGTCATGCTCAAAGGTCGTACCATCGTGCTCAATGGGTCGTACCGCTGTGCCCAAGGGGTCGTACTATCGTGCTCAAGGGGTCGTACCATTGTGCTCAAGAGGGGGGCTTAAGAGGAACAGAAGAAAAAAACGACACGCCTCGAGTGTGACGACCCTCTCTATCATACCCGAGTCCTCACACGCCTCTCTGGCCATAGCGTGAGCACACGCCTCACCAAGAAATTCGAATGCCGTCATGTCTCATAGAAATACGATCCTCTCTTATTCTATACCAAACTTTCTTCGAACTTTTGATATATTAATATTATTATCATTATTATTATTATCATTATTATTATTATTACTCAGACGTCTTGGGCAAAAGTCACGCTACACACCATTTTGGTTCTGTGTTTCCCCCTCCTCCCACTCTCCTACCACAAGATAAGCTGATAAAAGTTGATTTGTTTCCAGTAATATAAGCTTTAAATGAGCTTTAAGCTAATCCTCCTATTCATCTCGGTGTAGAAGATACGTAAGCGATTAACCTTATTAATATATTGATCCCTGCTTTTCCAAATCAGATTATGTAGTTCGTATGTGATTTTATTCAAACTGTCTAAGGTACAAAAACAAGACTTTTTTTATGGACCCAAACTTGGTATTCTATGTATAATGATTATATTCAATTTTTGATTTAGAAATTGAGCTTATCTTTTATGGGTTGAGTAATGATTAAATGTTTTGAGTACGACAGTGTTTGATCAAGACGCATTACGACCATTTCGGGTATCACGACCTGGCCTTTGGCCAGGCTGTTCTAAGGGGGTCAGGTCAAAGGTCATCCCCCATCATCATACCCCCCCAAAAAAGGGTCGTACTATGTTCTACGTCATGAGTCGTTGGCATTGAATTCCTAGTATCCAGAGGCCACTCTAGGGTGTACACACTGACCGGTCCAGTCATGCAGTGTGTCATGTACACTCAAGACAGTTAACCATATATTCACATTAGCGAAGTTCGAGGTCCCCTCTCTCTCTCTCTCTCTCTCTCTCTCTCTCTCTCTCTCTCTCTCTCTCTCTCTCTCTCTCTCTCTCTGATCTCTGTTATGGAGGCATATTTCCCTCCGTCAGTTAACACCCTGTCTGGTGGTCTGCAACAGTTGGGTAGAAATTCGCGTGCATTCAACAGTGGGGGTTGGGACAGTTTTCAACAGTGGGTACGTTTTCTTTGACGTCGAGACCGTTTTCTTCAGTGGGTACGTTTTTTTTTTACGGTAGGACCATATTTTTTACAGTAGGTACTTAGTGGGTACTTTTTTTTTTAACGGTAGGACCATTTTTTTACAGTGGGTACTTAGTGGGTATTTTTTTTAAAGTTGGGACCATTTTCAACAGTGGATACGTTTTCAACGGTGGGATAGTCTTCAACAACAGGACTGTTTTCAACAATGGAAACGTTTTCATCAGTGGCCAAACGTTTTCAACAGTGGATACAGTTGTAGCAGTGTCGTTTGTGATCGTGGTGACTGGAGGAACAAAGAAGGTGATATGGAAATCAACATTTCATTGATTAAATTGATCTGGATAATCTTATGATTAATGGTTCTTTCAACACCTGAGGAGTATACCATAATTAATCACCCATTTCTCGAGTCATTTTGAGTGAACGAACTCCACTGTATATTATAGAACGACCTATTACAGTGTTGTTGTACAGTGACCTGACCTCTCATGACCTAACGAAACCCCTGGGTCACTGTCGTCACTAGACCTGACCTCTCATGACCTAACCAAACACGTGGGTCAAAGACGTGATTAGCAGGATAATCTTCGTATTGACCTTTTGGGTCACCGTCACAACATGGTCATCTCGTATTGACCTCATGTGACCTAGTGACCCAGGTTTTATCATTCAGGTCACAGGGCCACATATCCAGCTAAGTTTTTGACCTTCACATACAGGATGTCTGTTGCATCTTGACTTTCTCCAACCATCGTCATCATCATCATCATCAACATCATCATCAACATCTTTCCTTCGCCGATATAAACCCGGTGGCATCCATGTGTATCAGCCAAGCAGTCAACCCGCTAGTTCACGGACGCCGGGTAGTGCGTCTTTCTGGTAAAGTCGACCGTGTGTGTGTGTGTGTGTGTGAATCCTGACTGAACCCTCATTCTAACACTCGGAACAACACCCCCCCCCCCCCCACACCACACACACAAAGCCTACCTCTTGAATGAATACAAACGAAGGAAACATCTTTAGATGAATTCAAAATAAAGACATTGATTCAGAAATAAATATATATATATATATATATATATATATATATATATATATATATATATATATATATATATATTTGGTTTGAAGTAGTGTATGAATGCAGTACTGTATAGAAAGTTTCAGGTACATGTTAAGTACATGATTTAGTTAAATGGCTGTGGTGCACGCGTCCATTAATCTAGTAAAGGTCGAGAGGCCTTTTAAAAAGTTTCCCCTTAATGTTTACCAAAAAAAAAAGATAGCAAGATAATATCGTTAAATAATCTTTCTCTAAAGCGTGTGTGTGTGTGTGTGTGTGTGTGTGTACAAGTTTGATAAGAACTTCTTGGTATTCATTGATCATATTAACTACTAGTTGTTCTCCTACACTTTTAAATAGACCTGGCACCTCTGGTGTTGTCGGCCCTTGACCAATTATGGCAAGAGCTTCTGCCGCCGGCCATAGAGGTCAAAGTTGGGTCACCTCCTCCGTGTGCAAAGACATGACCTGTTAACGAACCCGGAAAAAAGAAAAAAAAAAAAACCTATTGTCAAATCGCTGGGGAGAAACTGTGTGCATATCTACAGGGATGTGTTAATCCCGCGCCCTCCGACGACCTTCCTCCTGACGAAGGGGGTGAAGAGAGACCCGTAGGAGTGGGACGAAAAGTCGTGGGAGGAGGCGAAGCGCGGAGGAAAAACCCGTCGCCGGTTGGCCAAGCGTCCCAGCTCACTATGAAGCCACGACATAGGCGGCGCCTTTGATCCGCGCCGCGCTGCCGGCCGCACGACTCGTAATGTCGCCGCTTCGCTCAAACTATTTTACGCATGAGAGACTTCGCGTTGGGTTTCTTGCTCTCTCTCTCTCTCTCTCTCTCTCTCTCTGGCCCACTACGGATAAATGGCTCCGATGTGGTGCTTTTGTGCATCAGTTTTCTTCTTCTTCTTCTTCTTCTTCTTCTTCTTATTCTTCTTTTTCTTCATCATCATCTTCTTCGTCTTTTTCTTGTTCTTCGTCTTCTTTTTCTTCTTCTTCTTCGTCTTCTTCATCTTCTTTTTCTTCTTTTCCTTCTTCTTCTTCTTCTTCATCTTCCTTTTCTTCTTCATCATCATCATCATCTTCTTCTTTTTCTTCTTCCTCTTCTTCTTCGTCTTCTTCTTCTTCTTCGTCTTCTTCTTCTTCGTCGTCTTCTGCCTCACAAGCGGATCCTATTTTTTCCCCTGAAGTAACAAGTTGCATCAGAAGTAAAACTGGTCAAGACTGCGCATTAATAAAAATTAGTATAAGATATTGAGATAAAAAAACTTTGTATTACCATAAAATCTATCAATACTTTTATTAATATTAAACCTAAACCCGGTAGAACAATTAGAACCGACTTACACCTCATTATAATAAAACAATATGCGTTAATATAAGACAGTGTACATTTAAATAAATAAGTAAAAACCCGGGTTGAATAAATTCAATAAAACTCGTTGTCAAACAATCTACGTCCAGATCAGGTTAACCCAATAGGAACAAATTCTTCTAAAACCTCGAAAGGCATTTACATATGATGTCGGAACCTTTTTAAACGAGATGGTAGATCGGAAAACAGCTATTGAGAAAGCCATTTAAACGTAGTAGTAGTAGTAGTAGTGTGTGCATTAGGTGTAAAAACGAATGAAAAACAAAATTGTGAAGCATAAGATTAGAAGTTCTTGTCGGCATGATAACAAAAGGGCATGATTCAGTCTTGCCCGTGGAAGAAAACGGCGTGTGTGTGTGTGTGTGTGTGTGTGTGTGTATTGCTGGAAGTGACTCATTAGAAAAACTGGAATGATAAGATGCGTGTGTGTGTGTGTGTGGGGGCGGCTAACCAGTAGTAAGTGTTGAGTGGAGAGGTCGTAAAGAGGGTGGAGGGAGGGCAGGGCTGGCAGAGTGGAGAGAGAGAGAGAGAGAGAGAGAGAGAGAGAGAGAGAGAGAGGCTGGGATGTGAGAGTGGAGAATTAGACGTGGAAAAACATATTCACGAAACAAATTTGCAAAACAACAAAAAACGCGTCACAGAATGGATAAAAAACGGGAATTGTGGTTAGAGAACGGGAAGTAGGGAAACGTTTATGGTGTTTAGTACAAAATAAAAAAGAATGGAATTCAGGATATAGAAATAATATATAAGGCAAAGGAGGATATAGAGTTCTAGATTTAAAAGGAATGGGAAAGATATAGATAAGGGTAAAGGAGGGGGGGATATATATAAGGGGGTGGGAACGTAGGAGGGAGAGGGGGATGGGGAGGGGGGGAGGGGCTGGCGAACG
The DNA here is from genome assembly GCF_036320965.1 of Panulirus ornatus. NCBI lineage: Eukaryota > Metazoa > Arthropoda > Malacostraca > Decapoda > Palinuridae > Panulirus > Panulirus ornatus. The sequence continues at coordinate 23,939,038 of NC_092235.1, forward strand.
TCCTGTAATGTGATATGTTGTGTGGGGAGGGGAGGGGGGGTGGTGGGTCGTGCCCCCCCCCCCCCCGCTCCCCTCCCCTCCCCCACCCCTCCGCCTTCACTCACCGGCCTCTCCCAGACGACCACGCCCATTAAATGCGACCTTACCCCCCCCCCCCCACACACACACACACACCACAACCACACCCGTCTCTCTCTCTCTCTCTCTCTCTCTCTCTCTCTCTCTCTCTCTCTCTCTCTCTCTCTCTCTCTCTCTCTCGTGTGTGTGTGTGTGTATGTCCGTAGCACTGCGTGTTGACCCGTCATAAATCTCACCCCCCCTCCCCCCACCCCTTCACATCAGCACCTGATAAACATACATTGTGATGATATAAAGAATATATTTTGCATCAATGTATTTCCGACACGTAATGTAATATGGCGTACACAGATTACGTACATTTGTGCACTACAGGCTGACTGTACAACTGTAAGCACTATATAGGAATATATGTATATATATATATGTGTGTGTGTGTGTATGTGTGTGTATCTTAGCGTAGCTGTTTAAAGAGAGTTTGCTGGATGATAAATGGATGATATTATAAGTATACCTACCCGTTGCACTTTATGAAGTGTATGCATCATTAAAATTATAAGTAGCCCTGTTTTATAAGTTATAACTGTCTTAACAACAGTTACTTAAATGTGGATAAAAAAAAGCGTGTGTGTGTGCATACTTCAACCACTTAAGTAATCCTAAACAGTACACTTACTTAAGTATATCTTCGTGCATTGGAGCCACTGAAGTATAAGTATTACTTCAGTGTTATGGCTACGTCTTAGGTAACCCTGCAAGTTATTGCCACTTAAGTGATTATATGAACGGTTATGATGTAAATATAAGTAGGAAATTCACTTAAGTCATCTTAGTCATTGTTTAAGTAGCAGTGGCCAGTTAAGTGCAAGGTGTGCTACAACTCAAGGAATTTTGTAAGTGATAAGTAGATTGCTGCTTCAAGTAAATAGGGCACAGAGAGATGTAATTCAGTTGTAAGTAAAAGTGTAAGTGGTATGCACTTTACAACCATAAACTTACAAGTAGCAAGTAGATTACACATTTGAATATGATTAGCACGTAAAGTAACTATGACACTTACATTCCAATGTAAGTGGCTATGTCACTACAATCATTTAAGTCATGAAAGTATAAGTGCCACAATGATTACGAGTTTAAGTAGCATACTTTACAGTCGTTCTGTAGCACTTATTAATCACTTAGCTGTGTCATGTGCATCATGTCCACATGAGTGTGTTACTTATATTACAGCCACTTGAATGTAAGAGGCATAAACAAGTCACGTATAAGTACATTGGCACAGACATATTGCTTTCCACATTAAGTGCGGGAAAAGTAAGTTTTACTTAAGTTAGTAGCTTGTACCGCGCAGAATGGTCACATAAGTATTAATACTAAGTAGGAGGAGACAGATGGATCACCCTCCGCTGCCAACTTAGAAGGAAATAAACAACAAAAAAATAATATAAGGAAAAAAAGTGAAATTATCGTACTGTAACGGCCGCCGGCCGCTGTCTCTTTGATGGTCCCGACGCAAATATTTGAAGTTATTGTGGTAATTCTCCACTCAGGCTCCGTGGCTGGTGTTCCCAGACGTGTAGGAGGCTTCATAAGGCTCCGGCACGGGTGTGGGAGTACGTGAGGAGAGGTGCTCCAACCCTTATTAAAAAGGGGAAAAAGAAGGGAAGAGGAGGAGGATGTAACGATAACTCAAGAAGACCATATAAGATGTCAACACAGAGACACAGTGACAACCGCTCGCGTTGCTTATTTGATTAGCTCCTTAGTTAAGCCGTGGGTAACAAAAATACTGAAGGTACGAGTCCATGTACCTTATGCCCACGTGGCGTAAGTAGCATTTTACCCTACGAGGAGCACAGGTGTGGTTTGTTAATTAGGTAAAATCCCCCGTTTGACACTGCGCGCAATGGCGGCCATGGGCGAGCGTTCGCCCCTTTCGCGCGCGCGGGCGATATCTAGCGCGCCACCCTTGATGTAATGCCTACAAAGTGCAAGGCAGTAAATTACCCGACGCAACTAATGCTCGGGGATTTACGAGCATACATAAACAGGACGTAAACAAGTAGTAAGGGGTGGGTGGAGGGAGTGGGGTCAGAGCGAGGAGAGCAGACAAGGGAGGAAAATCTAATTAGAAGTCATCGCCGTGCGAATTCCTGTAAGCAGATCAACACGAGCAAGGGAGTAACTAGGCAGGTGTTAACGGAGGAAAAAATAAGGGGCGAGAGACTCCCTTTAAGGGGGGTGGGGAAGAGAGGAGGGATGAAAAGGGTGGTTTGATGAGTGTTAAGGGGGAAAGGGAGGGAGAATTTAAAAGTAGAAGAATTAAGGATAGATATTTGGCGACGTCAAAAGAATAGATGGGTGTTATGATTTGTGTGTGTGTGTGTGTGTGTGTGTGTGTATCTCTTACCATTCGTGTCAGATTGGCCTAAAGTTGTCATACCAACCAAGTGAAACGATGGATTGCATCCCCGTGGAGTTTAATGTCTCAAATGTTTATGAAAACTTTAAAACGAATTCATGATTTTTATTTATAGAATCTTGGGAATATTTTACTAATCATATAAACAGTGTCCTTGTTACCTTGTGCCATGACCCCCTTTCACAATATTGCCTTGTATTATATTACTATCTAATAATGTTTTATCTCTACAAGTTTAAGTATGGTGTTGACATATTTACCTTTTATACATATATACAGACAAGGCATTTCAGCAATATCATAGGTAAAAGGTACGTGATTAGGGATAGGTGATTAGAGGCAGTTTGAATTACATTAGTATTTAAATAGTTACGTACAGATTTGCCCACCAATGTAATCTCATACAAGACTCGGTCTTTTTTTTTTTTTCTATCATGTATAAATCTCGTATTTAATGATCGTAAACTATGTAAACTTTAATAAGATACATACCCAGTTATCCATCGCAGATGTGATGGGTAATCAAATTACCCATTTTCATTTTTAACCAACCCTTAAGGGTTGAGATGAACAGCTGGGTTGACTGTGGACAGACTACCGCGCAACCAGGATTCGAACCCGTGAATGTGTCACTGTCACGAACGCTAACCGAGACACCACGGGAGTCTATTATATGGCTTAAGGCTTATCCCAAGTACACCATATATTCAGAGAAAAATATATAAATGGACGTATATTTACGTCCATTTCTTGATGGCAAGAGTAGGCAACCACCACAACGTCCTTGTTGACCCCTAGATAGACGAAGGTCATTACAGTTGGTGATCCATTACTGCTAAAAGTAGTTTAGATTAATTACAGCAGCCAAAGCTTTCAGACTTATTTTCTAATTAACCAGCAAGACGTTTTCTTTAATCCGAAGTAGATATATGTATTAATGATTTCTGTTACTTCGTAGATTTATATAATGCCATTTTCGACAGATTTTGGTAGGCACTGTAGAACACTGCTATAATGCTATAGTGGTATAGCAATGCTGTAGTACTGTAGATAGCTAATAGTTGGTTAAGAGAAAGGACTATATAGCAATGCCAGGGTCGAGTATTGTCGACCAAGGTCAGGTTAGGGTCGAGTATAATCGACCCAAGGTCAGGTTAGGATCGAGTATTATGACCTAAAGTCAAGTTAAGGTCGAGTATTATGACCCAAGGTCAGGTTAGGGTCGAGTATTATGACCCAAGGTCAGGTTAGGGTCCAGTATAATCGACCAAGGTCAGGTTAGGGTCCAGTATAATCGACCAAGGTCAGGGCAGGGTCGAGTGTTATCGACCAAGATCAGGACAGGGTCGATCCTTATGACCCAAGGTCAGGTCATGGTCGAGTCTTAACTGCCAAGATCTGATCACCGTCGAGTATTCGACCTAGATCGAAGTCGAGTATAACCAGCCAGAATTCCACGAGTCCATTCAGCTATTTCACAAAACACACGACCTTTGGAAAAGTCCACAGAGTCGTGATCCAGAGGGAGAAAAGTCGGCCCTTTTTATTTTCGGTCTACAACCTCCATATGGTCGACGGAGGACCAGCAAATCCTCGAACATTCGAGAAGGTCATCCTCAAGGCGGAGAATGAGGGGGGGGAGGTGTTATCACTCATCCTATTCAAGGAGGTTTGTATGGAGTGTGAGTAAAGCTGCCCCAAGGAGGAAGGAGAACCTCGGGAGTCTGGAGGTATTCCTCGAAGTCGAGGACGACCTCAACCTCTGCCAGAAGGGATGAGGGATTACTGTGTTTGTGCGAGACCTGAAGGAAAAGTTTGGTTTATATTATAAAACGACAGACTAAAATGTTATAGTTGTAGATACAGTAAATTCTAGATGACCTCTCTTAGATGCTAGATGACCTCTCTAGATTCTAGATGACCTCCTAGATTCTAGATGTCTTCTTGGATTCTAGATGACCTCTCGAGATTCTAGATGTCTTCTTGGATTCTAGATGGCCTCTAGATTCTAGATGACCTCTTTAGATTCTAGATGACCTCTCTTAGATTCTATATAACCTCTCTAGATTCTAGATAACCCCTCTAGATTCTAGATGACCTCTCTAGATTCTAGATATGTCTTCTTGGATTGATGGTCATTCCACCCAGTGCCTTGGACAAGAGAAAGTGGGGGGAAGGGGGAGAGGCAAAGATAATTATAGCTGGAATATTAGAAAGAATGATGATAATAACATTAATTATACTAGATATGTTGTTCTAGGTCATTAACAACCTCCAGCTCCAACTGTTTTGCCAACATGGATCTAAATCTTTAGATTTCGTGTTCTATTCATCAAAAGTTGAGTAGATATATATATATATATATATATATATATATATATATATATATATATATATATATATATATATATATATATATATATATATATATATATATATATATATATATTCCACAAACCATGTGAAATAATAACATCAAATTACAAAATATAACAAATGAAATATGAAAAAAGAAATATGAAGAACATTGAACACTGGAAGTCGAAAAAGAACAGACATGAACTCAAGCATAATTAAAACATAGCTAATTTGCATAGAGTAACAGCACTTCCTTGGTTAAGAAAAAGTTAATGGATATATTAACAGCACTTCCTTGGTTAAGAAAAAATTAATGGATATATTAACACTGTGACTGGGTCAGTATACACCATTCATACGTCTCTGTTCCAGACTTGACTGGAACCAGCGAGTCTTATGCTTGTGAAATGAGGGAGTGTTTGGGTTTCATTTGATTGTTTTCGCCCCTATGGTAGGTACACATGTGGGGTATATCAGGTCCCAGGGTATTGTGTGAATTACTTTTTCTAGTTATTTTGAATTGATCTTTATTTAGCTCCGTGAGCAAGACGGTACGACCCTTGAGTACGAAACTAGATCAGTTCCTTATAAACTAAGGGTCGTACATTCTAGCTCAAGGAGTCGTACCGTCGTGCTCGAGGTCGTACCGTCGTATACAATGGGTCGTACCGTCGTATACAATGGGTCGTGCCGTCGTGCTCAAGGGTCGTACCGTCGTGCTCAAAGGTCGTACCGTCGTGCATAAGGGGTCGTACCGTCGTGCCTAAGGGTCGTACCGTTGTACTGAAAGGAGTGAATCACTATTCAGAATATACAATATTCATATATATATATATATATATATATATATATATATATATATATATATATATATATATATATATATATATAAAGATAGTGGGGAACCAGCAACTGAAAGAAATAGAGACACAGATTCCAAAGAAATTCTTAGTGGTGTAGCCTTACACCATTAATTTGGCCACTAATTACCAGAGATCATCTTGTGTAATAATGTAACAAGATCTTTGATAATTACTGACCAAGTCAGATCTGAGGTCACGCTACTCAGAGTAAAATTTTTCAGTCTATGGTTATCACACTTTTCATAATGTTTAACTCGTTCATTTGCTAATACGGCTCCGTATTGTATGATTCAGTACCATTAAGTGCAGTTTTGTGTATTAGGAGTTTGTTAATAGGGACAAGGAATTGGCTGGAATTGCCGTGTGCTATTGGCTGATGTGTTCTGTGTTCTGCGTCTTCTGTACACGAAGAAAAATGATAATATAATTTTTTTGTCATTTCCAGAACCGTCGTCTCTGATATCAGTTCGTTCATATGGATTGCATCCTGACTATTACCGTCCGAGATAAACCCACACACATCATGACGTAAGGCCCAAAAAACACGACGAAAAAATCCTTTTTGATAATGATTTGTCCCAGCCTTTAACTTGACCCTTAGCTAAGGGTAAGGTTTAAAGGACAAGGTGTCATACCCGACGATCGTACCGTCTTCGTACTAGTGTGTCGTACCGTCTTCGTACTAGTGTGACGTACCGTCTTCGTGCTAGTGTCGTACCGTCTTCGTGCTAGTGTCGTACCGTCTTCGTACTAGTGTGTCGTACCGTCTTCGTACTAGTGTGTCGTACCGTCTTCGTACTAGTGTGTCGTACCGTCTCCGTACTAGTGTGACGTACCGTCTTCGTACTAGTGTGACGTACCGTCTTCGTGCTAGTGTCGTACCGTCTTCGTACTAGTGTGTCGTACCGTCTTCGTACTAGTGACGTACCGTCGTAGTAGTGTGTCGTACCGTCTTCGTACTAGTGATGTATACCGTCGTACTAGTGTGTCGTACCGTCTTCGTACTAGTGTCGTACCGTCGTACTAGTGTGTTGTACCGTCTTCGTACTAGTGTGTCGTACCTTCGTACAAGTGACGTACCGTCTTACTAGTGTGTCGTACCGTCTTCGTACTAGTGACGTACCGTCTTCGTACTAGTGACGTACCGTCTTCGTACTAGTGTGTGGTACCGTCTTCGTACTAGTGTGTCGTACCGTCTTCGTACTTGTGTCGTACCGTCGTACTAGTGTGTCGTACCGTCTTCGTACTAGTGACGTACGGTCTTCTCATACTAGTGTGTCGTACCATCTTCGTACTAGTGTGTCGTACCGTCTTCTCATACTAGTGTGTCGTACCGTCTTCGTACTAGTGTGTCGTACCTTCGTGATGTGCGGTCGTACCATCTCGTAACAATTCGTTTAACAACTTTCAAATGACTTCTTTTTTTTTTATCTTTATATCAACTGAATCTCTCAGTACGTTTCAAAAACCATAAAGTTTCCATTATGTCTAAATATGACCTTTAATGGGCCTTATTGATAATATATAACCCAGCGTCTCGATTGTCAATATAACAATAGTTCTTCATAATTTTTGTAGACATTTGCCGCACTTCCAGTGCAGCTGCCACAGTGTGGTAGTTCCTATTATTAGCGGTAATTATCTCTAATATATAAGTCACTAAGCTTTTACTTTCAGCTTTTGTATAGCTGCTCATTTGTGATATTTGCGTATTATCAAAGTGAATAACATTAGTCATAGATTATGTAACAAAGCCTTTCTATTCTCACACACGGCTAGAGCTGTGTTCCCAATTCCGTTATTTTGTTTTTTGTTTTTTTGGAGCGTAATGATGACGTCAGTAACGTTAGTCAGATATGAAACTTTGCCACTTTGTTCATTGTCGGTAAAAGATCGTTTCTTTTTCTCTTTGTTCCAGGAGTATTTTCATTATTATACTGTAATTACTACGTTTATAACGTGAGTTTCGCTCTTCTTTTGTATATTGTATTCGATAAAAGTCACATGAGGATATTATGTGCGTGAATCAAGGGTTGTTGTTGTTCCCGTTGTAAGCAATGAAGTCCTCCATGTGTGTGTGTGTGTGTGTGTGTGTGTGTGTGTGTGGAGTTAGTGCAGATTTCAACCGCCAGGTGGTGTGCAGGAGTCGCGTCACGGCAGCAGGTGTGGCGGGAAGGTCGAGCGTCCCGTCTGTGGTGCACACCAGGCGGAGGAGACTCCAAAATTTCCGGGGAGTTACGATAATTTCCCTCCAAAAAACACATATTTCTACCATAGTCTCAATCTCAAGATGATTCCTAAAATGCGAAAATGAAGTACATGATTAGGACGCTGTGTACTGAGTATTTATTTATGTGATTTTATAGGGGAAATACTTGAGAACAAAAGGCCGTAAGTTGAAAAAGTTGGCGGCATTGATGTCGCTCTTTGGCAACACGCGAAGCAGGTTGCGGCGCCATATGCAATCCAGCCGGCACGAAAGGTAAGATCACGTCTCTTTATATGGTGAATTTCTGCTCAACTTTTTAATGTTTATTAGGTAACTATTGAAGATTCAGATTGATGTGTATTTGAAGTAGATATTTAGTGTTATTTTAGAGACGATTTATTGGGCAATGATGTGAAATAGAATGTGTATTTGTGTTTACACTTGAGGGATTTTAGTATGGGGCCTAATGGTCATCAGGAGCGAGAATGCTGGGATCCCACATGCCTTTGTATCCTAGGTGTATAAAACCCTGACTTCTATGTTAGCTGGCGATGTGTTAGCGAAAAGGCTTTATTTCAAACTCGTTTTTGCCGTTTTTTTTTTTTTTCTATTACTACAGGGAAATAGGTTGGCAGATGATTATTAGCCGGCTTGCTGTGATTTTGAAAGGTTTACGAACCTCATAAAAACCAAGTTTCTTATCTAAATAGGTTATATTTCCGTGTTTTATATTGTATTATCTGTGTAGAAACCCTTGTATTGCGTTTGTGCAATAATTCCATTATTTTCAGGTGAATGTATTTCTTCGCCGAGTGGGAAGTGATGGAAGATGTGGGCGAAAACCATCACAAGACCAACGATGTGTTAAGGGGTTTCTTTTTAACCGAAGTGGCCATTACCGTCTTCCGGTACAACCAGTGTGGGTCGCCCTCTTGACTTGGACCAGGAGGCACCGTGAGGGAGGCCGCCCCCCCCCCCAAAGGTTTATCTAAATTACAGGATGTTGGTAACGCTGTTTGTAAGTTTGGTTTAAATAGCCTATTGGTGTGGAAGAGCTTCCGTAGCCGGTCATATTTGGGTTACATTAAAAAAGTCCAATTTAACAGCGTTTGAAAGTTGGGTTATGTTGTGTATGTAACCTATATCACTAAATTCATTGTTTTATAATTAATCGTTGGTCTAAATCACGTGATCCGCGATGGTAATCAGATTTTTAAATATTACACCATCATTGTAGTGCATCTGGTTCTTGGCCAGGTACCCCCAGGCTACGTAAGTTTTTCTAAAATGTGTGTAAGTGGTGTATTTCTGAACTGTAGGTAAATTCAGACTGGTTAAACTGCCATTTGCATTTTGATCTGTAGTGTTTTCACTCTTGGGTCAGTGTATTTATGGGTGGTTTTAGGGCGGAATCTAACAAAGAGCACATAAATTTTCATTTAATTACACATATACATTAATCAACCTCTCACATTGTCACAAACATGCATAACTGAGTACTATTAACTTGAGTATTATTTAGAGAAAAAAATGCTATAAATTCAAGGGCCCACAAGTGGTGTTTTTTCTGAACACTGCTCGTCTTGGATTAACTAAAGCTAATAGCGATTCTTACCCAGACTAGACAGTTACCAGATATTCAACTTAACCTTGTCCACATTAGCCATGAAACTTTCCCAGTTTCAGAAATAGGGAATAACTACAGTGACCCATTTGCAAAACGATCCACACCGGATGAGGTATGATTGTATAACATTATGAATCCATTTATTGGGACTACTCTTTATTTAGTGTGCCCTCTATGCAAAAAATTTGTGTCAATTTTTTCACCATTAGAAAACATTTTTTTTAATATGTACATAAGTTAGTAAGGGAACATGTTAAATTACATGCATATTGAATTTTTATATATATAGATATGATTACCCCAGGAAAAAAATTTGTCTAGGTGTCATCTAGGAGCTTTCTAATGGTTCCTGCTGCCTGAGTCAGCACTACTTCAGTTGCAAGGAAATGTAGATACCTTTCAAATGAAAAGTTCTTTGATGAGACTGTACTCCCAGATATGCAGCCTTGCAAAGATGGGCTTGCTCATAGTGTAACTTCGGCAGATGGTGTCTGTTATGTTGAAATTATCAGACTGCATAGTGAACTGTGCAATTTGAAAAGTTATAATGTACGTCATCTCTGTAAAGTTATAGTTTTGCTCCAATTGTATTTATATACACTTGTGTATATCTTTCTGCCTGAATTGCACCTTCCACCCACCCCCTGTAGTATTTTGACGGTCACTGAGCAGCCGAGTTGAATATATAGGTATTGGATTTGGAAAAAATGTTTGTATTTGTTTATTGGCTGCACTACTCTGCTGTTTGCTGTGTCCAGGTATTTCTGAATGCCCTGATTGTATACAACAGTTAACTGTCGGAGATGTCCCGTGCAATACTTCGTGGGGTAAAAAAGTAAAGCTCGTTCCAAGAACTTAGGGTAGCTGAGAGGATAAAATGGAAGCCTGAAGTGTTGTACTTCAGTAGATAACATTCTCATCATGGGGCACAGCAAAGCATTGGATGAATTTGCATATTGAATGGTACCGAGAGGGAAATGACCACGTGAATTCATGGTAATTATTAGAGACTGCTATTATAAGATGCTTTTAGAAAGATGATATGGATGTGTGAATTGATTGAAAAGGGGGGGGGGGTTGTCTACACTTTGTGATTTAAGATATACTGTTGTGCAAATGAAATTCTGGGGTCAGTAAGTAACGCTAGGGGTTAGAAATTTTCAGGCATATTGATGACTCTCTTGATTCATTTACTGTTTAATCCATAATATTGTCCCTACATGTCTAACTGGATTTCTTGGATATAGTGTTATTTGATCTATAAAAATCACTCATCTTAGAAAGTTAGCTGGTAATCTGTTGCTCAAGGTTGACATGTCCTAAGCTGTCCAAATAGATTTCACTTATGCTCCAAGATAGTTTGTTTTCGTTATTCTTGCTGGTGGCATATATTAAGTATGGAGTAATATTTAACCCACCTGTATGCTTACCTCTTAACCAAACTCCTCCACATGCCTTGGTTAAGTTGTCAACACTGGGGCAGATGTTCACTTATCCATATCAGGAGTTTGATACCCCTGAACTCCGTTCTTTATCACTCATGTCTTAAATGACTCCTAACCTTCATAGTCTGTCTTACACTATCATTAGCACTTCCCAGGTAAGCAGGGTAACGTTTTTTATCTGGTTCTTAAACGGGGTTCTGGAAGTATTGTCAAAAGATATGACTCCTGACATTATTACCTGGTTTTGGGATAGATTATTTCATGGAAGTCCCAGGGTATATCAAGTTAAGTTTACTGTAAATTCTTTCTGGAATCTTATTCTTTATTTTTTTGGGCATAATTTTGTTCATTAAGTATGAAACAAATAAGAATATACCATGATATAAACTGCATTTTCTCTGCCCATTGTTGGAGGCCTGATCCAGGACAAACTTAACTGGCACATATTTATATACATAATAACCAATGGGTACTGTCTCCCCACACCAGTAATGGGTAGTTATGTTAATTTAGGAATGTTTGAACTAAGCTATATCTTGTTATCCTACTGGTTGGGGATTCTGGGATCCTTACCATTGTGTGTCCCTACTGAAAGTTCATGTGATGCATGTGCCTATCACTGGATTTCATTTTAACAGTGAAATGATAATGAATTGATCTAAATACCCAGAAATTTTCCTGGGAAGGGGTGTAGAGTTGTTAAGCTTGAGGGTGGTATGAAAGAAATGAAATGTTTGGTAATTTAGAACTAGAGGCAAGATTTTGAGTGTTAGTAGGTATGTCATGAGACATGGCATGTGGTGACAAAATTGGCTCCTTTGTAGATGTTTGCAAGCACTTGAGAAGTAATTTTAGTGAGTTGTCCATATTTTGGACTTGATCATAGTTGTATTAAAGGATGGATTTTAGATAACTTGAAAGACAAAGTTCTGAGCAAATCAGATCAGTAAATGGTGGTATGAATGGTAAAAAGGGAAGATGGCATGTATGAGGGTTCTGTAAGTAGCAGAGATTTGTGAAATTTTTGAGTAAGTGCCCACTTGCAGTGGATTAGTCCATCAGATGTACCAGCTAATTCATTAGTAATAAAATGGATAGGAAAATGTAAAATACCTGTAGATGCTCAAGACCAGAATTACCAGTAAAAATTGAGAAGTTTGCATATAAGAAGTGGAGTGGTGCAGTTTGACAAAATTTAAATTTTATGGTTTACTCTCTTAATTGTAGAAGGACACGAAAATACGTGGTAATATGTTCTAGAGGAACTGAATGATCATGGGTCTATTACTTGGCCAGTTTAACATGAGGTTAAAGCAGCTGGAAAATTGAGTTAAAGGTGTTGGTATGTTTGATCAGTCATTGCAATTTAAGGATAAATCCATGGGGAAGTTGAGCCATGAGTATTGTCTAGTTAGTTCAGCCACTGGGTGATTACTTAGTGTTATGCAGACTTTAACAAAAAGTTCTTGTGAAAAGTTATATCGATACTACACCCATACATTTTATGAAAAATTTGGTGTATATCAAGGTGTTAATATTTAGCTTGTGGAAAGAGGGAAGAAGGCTGTCTTAAAGGATTCTTTTATACCTGTAAAGTTGGTGAGCCAGCACTTTGAGTGGTTTTCCAGTTGCACTCCTGTGACCCAGGTAGCTGCCTTTTCTTTCTGCCTCATCCACAATTGCACTGCTAGCATTTTGTCCATAAACACAATTTTTCATTCATAACACTTGATAACGTTTAACTCATCTCGTCCTTTGTAAATTTAAGTTTTCCTGCTGTGAACTCCCTGTATTAGGCATGCCTTTCGGCAAAATGGTGGGAGCAATAAATGGAAGTAGTAGGTAGGAGCATTAGGTGGAAGTAGTAGGTAGGCACATAAGGCTGGAGCATTAAGTAGTGAAAGTCTGTAGGAACATTAGGTAGGAACCTCTGCAAACACTGCACTCTGCCAGTGGCCTGTTAAGGGTGAGACACTAAAGGCTGAGAAGTGACGCTAGCTAGAGTAACTAGTTATGGAGATTCTATTGTTGTGGCCACCCCTTTGAGGGAGTTCCAGGTGGGAACAGGCATCAGTTATAGATAGAATGGAGGAAGGATGACGATGAATGAACTGACGTCAGGTGATTAGATTGGTCATAAACATGATCAGTGCAAAAGTTACTGAATCAGTTTTAAACTATTCGTTTCTAACCACTCCTGTTAGGGTGTTTGCCACCCCACAGTGAGAAACTGGGTAAAGGATGTTCACATTTAGAAGATAAACCATTTTGATAGGCTACTACACCTCCATGGTGTAGCATTTAGCATTCCTGACCATTTGCACATTCATCAGCTGCCCAGGGCCAAGCGCTTAGGTTAGAATCCCGGTTTTGGCAATTGATCCACAGTCACTCAGTTGTTCATCTACCATTAGGGGTTGGTTGAAAAAATAGGTA
>NC_092235.1:23957475-23967475 GCF_036320965.1 Panulirus ornatus
ATTTGGTCTCCCTCTTCTCCTTGCTCCCTCCACCTCCGACACATATATCCTCTTGGTCAATCTTTCCTCACTCATCCTCTCCATGTGCCCAAACCACTTCAAAACACCCTCTTCTGCTCTCTCAACCACGCTCTTTTTATTTCCACACATCTCTCTTACCCTTACGTTACTCACTCGATCAAACCACCTCACACCACACATTGTCCTCAAACATCTCATTTCCAGCACATCCATCCTCCTGCGCACAACTCTATCCATAGCCCACGCCTCGCAACCATACAACATTGTTGGAACTACTATTCCTTCAAACATACCCATTTTTGCTTTCCGAGATAATGTTCTCGACTTCCACACATTCTTCAAGGCCCCCAGAATTTTCGCCCCCTCCCCCACCCTATGATTCACTTCCGCTTCCATGGTTCCATCCGCTGCCAGATCCACTCCCAGATATCTAAAACACTTCACTTCCTCCAGTTTTTCTCCATTCAAACTCACCTCCCAGTTGACTTGACCCTCAACCCTACTGTACCTAATAACCTTGCTCTTATTCACATTTACTCTTAACTTTCTTCTTTCACACACTTTACCAAACTCAGTCACCAGCTTCTGCAGTTTCTCACATGAATCAGCCACCAGCGCTGTATCATCAGCGAACAACAACTGACTCACTTCCCAAGCTCTCTCATCCCCAACAGACTTCATACTTGCCCCTCTTTCCAAAACTCTTGCATTTACCTCCCTAACAACCCCATCCATAAACAAATTAAACAACCATGGAGACATCACACACCCCTGCCGCAAACCTACATTCACTGAGAACCAATCACTTTCCTCTCTTCCTCAACGTACACATGCCTTACATCCTCGATAAAAACTTTTCACTGCTTCTAACAACTTTCCTCCCACACCATATATTCTTAATACCTTCCACAGAGCATCTCTATCAACTCTATCATATGCCTTCTCCAGATCCATAAATGCTACATACAAATCCATTTGCTTTTCTAAGTATTTCTCACATACATTCTTCAAAGCAAACACCTGATCCACACATCCTCTACCACTTCTGAAACCACACTGCTCTTCCCCAATCTGATGCTCTGTACATGCCTTCACCCTCTCAATCAATACCCTTGAATATAATTTACCAGGAATACTCAACAAACTTATACCTCTGTAATTTGAGCACTCACTCTTATCCCCTTTGCCTTTGTACAATGGCACTATGCACGCATTCCGCCAATCCTCAGGCACCTCACCATGAGTCATACATACATTAAATAACCTTACCAACCAGTCAACAATACAGTCACCCCCTTTTTTAATAAATTCCACTGCAATACCATCCAAACCTGCTGCCTTGCCGGCTTTCATCTTCCGCAAAGCTTTCACTACCTCTTCTCTGTTTACCAAATCATTTTCCCTAACCCTCTCACTTTGCACACCACCTCGACCAAAACACCCTATATCTGCCACTCTATCATCAAACACATTCAACAAACCTTCAAAATACTCACTCCATCTCCTTCTCACATCACCACTACTTGTTATCACCTCCCCATTTGCGCCCTTCACTGAAGTTCCCATTTGCTCCCTTGTCTTACGCACTTTATTTACCTCCTTCCAGAACATCTTTTTATTCTCCCTAAAATTTAATGATACTCTCTCACCCCAACTCTCATTTGCCCTTTTTTTCACCTCTTGCACCTTTCTCTTGACCTCCTGTCTCTTTCTTTTATACATCTCCCACTCAATTGCATTTTTTCCCTGCAAAAATCGTCCAAATGCCTCTCTCTTCTCTTTCACTAATACTCTTACTTCTTCATCCCACCACTCACTACCCTTTCTAATCAACCCACCTCCCACTCGTCTCATGCCATAAGCATCTTTTGCGCAATCCATCACTGATTCCCTAAATACATCCCATTCCTCCCCCACTCCCCTTACTTCCATTGTTCTCACCTTTTTCCATTCTGTACTCAGTCTCTCCTGGTACTTCCTCACACAGGTCTCCTTCTCAAGCTCACTTACTCTCACCACCCTCTTCACCCCAACATTCACTCTTCTTTTCTGAAAACCCATACAAATCTTCACCTTAGCCTCCACAAGATAATGATCAGACATCCCTCCAGTTGCACCTCTCAGCACATTAACATCCAAAAGTCTCTCTTTCGCACGCCTGTCAATTAACACGTAATCCAATAACGCTCTCTGGCCATCTCTCCTACTTACATAAGTATACTTATGTATATCTCGCTTTTTAAACCAGGTATTCCCAATCATCAGTCCTTTTTCAGCACATAAATCTACAAGCTCTTCACCATTTCCATTTACAACACTGAACACCCCATGTATACCAATTATTCCCTCAACTGCCACATTACTCATCTTCGCATTCAAATCACCCATCACTATGACCCGGTCTCGTGCATCAAAACCACTAACACACTCATTCAGCTGCTCCCAAAACACTTGCCTCTCTTGATCTTTCTTCTCATGCCCAGGTGCATATGCACCAATAATCACCCACCTCTCTCCATCAACTTTCAGTTTTACCCATATTAATCGAGAATTTACTTTCTTACACTCTATCACATACTCCCACAACTCCTGTTTCAGGAGTATTGCTACTCCTTCCCTTGCTCTTGTCCTCTCACTAACCCCTGACTTTACTCCCCAGACATTCCCAAACCACTCTTCCCCTTTACCCTTGAGCTTCGTTTCACTCAGAGCCAAAACATCCAGGTTCCTTTCCTCAAACATATATATATATATATATATATATATATATATATATATATATATATATATATATTTTTTTTTTTTTTTTTTTTTTTTTTTTGCCGCTGTCTCCCGCATTTGCGAGGTAGCGCAAGGAAACAGACGAAAGAAATGGCCCAACCCACCCCAATACACATGTATATACATATGTCCACACACGCAAATATATATACCTACACAGCTTTCCATGGTTTACCCCAGACGCTTCACATGCCTTGATTCAATCCACTGACAGCACGTCAACCCCGGTATACCACATCGCTCCAATTCACTCTATTCCTTGCCCTCCTTTCACCCTCCTGCATGTTCAGGCCCCGATCACACAAAATCTTTTTCACTCCATCTTTCCACCTCCAATTTGGTCTCCTTCTCCTCGTTCCCTCCACTTCCTACACATATATCCTCTTGGTCAATCTTTCCTCACTCATTCTCTCCATGTGCCCAAACCATTTCAAAACACCCTCTTCTGCTCTCTCAACCACGCTCTTTTTATTTCCACACATCTCTCTTACCCTTACGTTACTTACTCGATCAAACCACCTCACACCACACATTGTCCTCAAACATCTCATTTCCAGCACATCCATCCTCCTGCGCACAACTCTATCCATAGCCCACGCCTCGCAACCATACAACATTGTTGGAACCACTATTCCTTCAAACATACCCATTTTTGCTTTCCGAGATAATGTTCTCGACTTCCACACATTCTTCAAGGCTCCCAGAATTTTCGCCCCCTCCCCCACCCTATGATCCACTTCCGCTTCCATGGTTCCATCCGCTGCCAGATCCACTCCCAGATATCTAAAACACTTCACTTCCTCCAGTTTTTCTCCATTCAAACTCACCTCCCAATTGACTTGACCCTCAACCCTACTGTACCTAATAACCTTGCTCTTATTCACATTTACTCTTAACTTTCTTCTTTCACACACTTTACCAAATTCAGTCACCAGCTTCTGCAGTTTCTCACATGAATCAGCCACCAGCGCTGTATCATCAGCGAACAACAACTGACTCACTTCCCAAGCTCTCTCATCCCCAACAGACTTCATACTTGCCCCTTTCCAAAACTCTTGCATTCACCTCCCTAACAACCCCATCCATAAACAAATTAAACAACCATGGAGACATCACACACCCCTGCCGCAAACCTACATTCACTGAGAACCAATCACTTTCCTCTCTTCCTACACGTACACATGCCTTACATCCTCGATAAAAACTTTTCACTGCTTCTATATATATATATATATATATATATATATATATATATATATATATATATATATATATATATTATTTTATTATTATACTTTGTCACCCTCCTCCACGTTTTGGATAGGGGAGAAAGAATACTTCCCACGTATTCTTTCTCCCCTATCCCCAGGGATAATGTGTATATATATATATATATATATATATATATATATATATATATATATATATATATATTGGATAGGGTACAAAGAATACTTCCCACGTATTCCCTGCGTGTCGTAGAAGGCGACTAAAAGGGAAGGGAGTGGGGGGCTGGAAATCTTCCCCTCTCTCTTTTTTTTTTTTTTTTTTCTTTTTTTTTTTTTAATTTTCCAAAGGATGGAACAGAGAAAGGGGCCGGGTGAGGATGTTTCCTCAGAGGTCCAGCCCTCTTCTTAACGCTACCTCGCTGAGGCAGGAAATGGCGAATAGTATGAAAGAAATATATATACATATTATACTGTCGCTGTCTCTGGCGTTAGCGAGGTTTTTGTGCATTACACATGACAGCTAGAGACTGAGTGTGAATGACTGTGGCCTTTGTTGTCTTTTCCTGGTGCTACCTCATGCACACGTGGCTGGACAGGGGTGCCATTTCATGTGTGGCAACGGGAATAGATGAAGGCAGCATGTATGAATATGTACATGTGTATATATGTATATGTCTGTGTTTGTATATGTATGTATACATTGAAATGTATAGGTATGTATATGTGCATGTGTGGGCGTTTATATATAATGTGTATGTTGGGGGGTTGGGCCATTCTTTCATCTGTTTCCTTGTATTACCTCGCTAACGCAGGAGACAGCGACAAAGTATAATAAATCAATAAATAAATATATATACACATACAATTGCTGTGTCCCGCCATTTCCTGCATTAGGGAGATAGCGTTAAGAACAGAGGACTGGGCCTTTTAGGAATATCCTCACCTGGCCTCCTCTGTTCCTTCTTTTGGAAAATTAAAAAAAAAAAAAAAGAGAGAGGGGAGGATTTCCAGCCACCCACTCCCTTCCCCTTTAGTCACCTTCTACGACATGCAGGGAATACGTGGGAAGTATTCTTTCTCCCCTATCCCCAGGGATAAAATACATATATTTATATATGTATTCCTACGAGTCAACGGGGAAAAGGAAACACGATAAGTTCCCAAGTGCACTTTCGTGTAATAATCACATCATCAGGGGAGACACAAGAGAAATTGAAGTCAGTTGATATACATCGAAGAGACAAAGCTAGGACGCCATTTGGTAAACGTGATTGTCCAAAACATACAACAAGCGTTCATAAACTTATCATTTTACAAATTTTATCAATAAAGTTATCTAATTTGTATAGACCATCACTAATATTAAGATTATGATTCTTTGTGTATTTAATAAAAAAATAGAAGATTCAATGATATTTCTCTTGTTTAATAGAGTTAGAAATAATATCTGAGATGGCATTACTCCAGTCAGTATAATGATCATAGTTTTTAACGTGATTAAACAAGGCATTTGATTCTTGTCCAGTTCTTATACTATATTTATGTTGTTTTAGTCTAACAGAAAGATCCTTACCAGTCTGACCAACAAAATTTATCAATTTCCAAAAGGCACTTTATAGATGCATCCAAGAGAATTTTCTGGTGAATTCCTGATTAAGATATTCTTTGTAGTAGTATTGTTGCTAAAGGTAACATTTACATTAAAGGATTTAAGCAGCATGGGAAGTAAAGTGAAATTATTATCAAAAAGGAGAACCAAAAGATTCTTGGTGTCAATGGGAGATTTGGGCTCAACTCTATAAAATGATTTCTTTGCTAACTTAAGGGATTTATCAAAGAAAGATCTAGGGTACTTTAACTTAGATCCAACAGAATGTATCTTCTCAAACTCATCATCAATAAACTCTGGACTGCAAATACGTAATGCCCTAAGGAACATAGATTGAAATTATGATAATTTAACTCTGTCATGTTGAGATGAGTAATAATGGATATATGAGCATACATTGGTGGGTTTTCTGTATATGCTAAACTTCAAACGTTTCCTTTCCTATGAATCATGCAATCTAAAAATGGTAACATACCATTATTTTCATTTCCTACAGTAAATTAGATGGAAGGTACGAAAGTAAGTAAAGGGGAGAAATTTTTGTAAATTTTCACTTGTTGGCCAAACACAAGGAATATCTACATACCTAAACCAAATTGCATTAGATGGTAAGATATCCTTTAGTAATTTTGTTTCAAAAAATTCCATATAAAGGAAAGAGGGTTACCCATTGGCATACCAAATTATTGAGCATAATAATCTCCATTGAATTGAAATACACAGCCTTTTATATACACTTTTATATGTTCAGTGAAAACAGACTTTGAAACAGGTAAATAATTATCATCCAAGACATCAAATAAATATTCTAAAAGGTCATCAACTGGAACTTTAGTGAAAGGTGAGAAAACATCAAAGCTAACTAGTTTGAAATCAAAATTAACATTGATATTGTTAAGCTTGTTGACTAAATCTACATTGTTCATGATATTAGAATTTGATACCCACTAAAGGGCTTAATAAAGAAACTAACCATTTTGACAATTTATATGTGATGGAGCCTACTGAACTCGCTATAGGTCTTGCTGGAAAATTCTGTTTGTGTGTTTTGATGTCCATACATATATGGCAATGAAGGGGACAAAGATGACAAACTTCTGATAAGAGAAATGTTACCTTTCAACAACAACTTCATTTCTTTATTGAAATGAGAATTAACTGCTTGTAAGGGATTTTTACTAAGTTTAGAATATGTTGTGTCATCATTTAGAAGATCATTCATTTTAGATAAATAGTTACTTTTGTCTAAAATCACAACAGTGTTAGACTTATCTGCTTTAGTAATATGTATATCCTTGTCTTTTTTTTAAGGTGTTAATAGCTCTTATAAATCTTTTAGGGCAATTAGGTTCCACTGGTTTTGACAAACTGGCGTACACTAAACCCTTACAGATATGAATTTCATCATTACTTAAATTACTGCATTTCTCTAAATTACAAAAAAAACTTTGATAACACAGCTGGCTTACCTGTTAGAGCACACAAAACTTAAACCATATTGCTTACCTGTTAGAGCACACAAAACTTAAAACCATATCCTAATGCACACAAGGAATCCTTATCTAGTTGTTTATTAGACATGTTTACCACAAACGATGAGTTTGTGTTCTTGTCCAGTCGGTTTTTAATAAGATGGTCCAACTTACAATTTAGTGACATTTGTAGCCTATTGCGTTCTTTCCTTAATCTATCATAGCAATAGTCCAACATCCGGTTCTTCCAGTGTGTCGGTATTGCCGTTTGAAAGGCACGTTTCTTCTCTCTTGAAATGCGAAAAGCCTCCTCCATTTCAAGTTTCTTTTAAAGAATTGTATTGACTGGAGTAATGCCATCTCAGTTATTAACTCTATTACCAAGAGAAATATCATTGAATCTTCTATTATTAAATACAAAAAGAATCATAATATTAGTGATTTTTTTTTTTTTTTTTTTCTCCGCTGTCTCCCGCGTTTGCAAGGTAGCGCAAGGAAACAGACGCAAGAAATGGCCCAACCCACCCCCATACACATGCCTTGATTCAATCCACTGACAGCACGTCAACCCCGGTATACCACATCGCTCCAATTCACTCTATTCTTTGCCCTCCTTTCACCCTCCTGCATGTTCAGGCCCCGATCACACAAAATCTTTTTCACTCCATCTTTCCACCTCCAATTTGGTCTCCCTCTTCTCCTCGTTCCCTCCACCTCCGACACATATATCCGTGATTATATTAGTGATGGTCTATACAAATTAGATAACTTTATTGTTAATAAAATTTGTAAAATAAATTTATGAACGCTCGTTGTATGTTTTGGACAATCACATGTTTACCAAATGGCGTCCTAGCTCTGTCCCTTCAATGTATATCAGCTGACTTATATTTCTCTCGTGTCTCCCCTGATGTAATTATTACACAAAAGTGCACTTGGGAACTTATCGTGTTTCATTTTCCCCGTGGACTCATAGAAATATCTTGATCATGACTGGATGTGGAAAGGGAGCTGTGGTTTCGGTGCATTATTACATGACAGCTAGAGACTGAGTGTGAACGAATAGGGCCTTTGTTGTCCTTTCCTAGCGCTACCTCGTACACATGAGGGGGAAGGGGGTTGTTATTCCATGTGTGGCGAGGTGGCATTGGGAATGAATAAAGGCAGACAGTCTAAATCATGTACATGTGTATATATGTATATGTCTGTGTGTGTATATATATGTATACATTGAGATGTATAGGTATGTATATTTGCGTGTGTGGACATGTATGTATATACATGTGTATGTGGGTGGGTTGAGCCATTCTTTTGTCTGTTTCCTTGTGCTACCTCGCTAATGCGGGAGACAGCGACAAAGCAAAATAAGTAAAATATATATATATATATTATATTTATTTTATTTATTTTGCTTTGTCGCTGTCTCCTGCGTTAGCGAGGTAGCGCAAGGAAACAGACGAAAGAATGGCCCAACCCACCCACATACACATGTATATACATGCATGTCCACACACGCAAATATACATACCTATACATCTCAATGTACACATGTATATACACACACACACATATATATATATATATATATATATATATATTTTCCCCTAAGTAGGTGCAAAGCAAAAGATCTCTGCACCATATTGATAGGAAGATATTATCTTCTTAATATTTGGAAAACTGCTTAGATAATGATTTGGGTATATCGTAAAAGGATTTTTTTCTTTTTTATTTAAATTTGCCTTTTAAGTGGGAAGCTTAAAAAATTCCTGTAATTTTTCTGTATCATTGGTGAAAGTATATTTACTAGTTCCAGACTTATTAATGCTAATGAAGTAAAATATCATGTGAACTGAATATTAACATTATTAATTTCTGATGATTACATTTAATGTGGAGGTTGTTATAAGGCATCAGTAAATGTAAATATATTCATATGCAAACTCTGTAGATGAGTTGCAGAAGTGTTTAGTATTAACTTAGTTTGGTTTAGGACTATTACTCTGGTCTCTTTACCTATATAAACTTTAAAAATTAGAATTCTCTCTCCCCGGTTGAATTAAGGTGTACATTTTCCGACATTGTAGTATGAGGGATGTACCATTTTTATAACCCTTTTGAAAATTTTCATTAGTATTTTTGTTTAGCTTCAGCAGTTGTTTATTAGGTCACCTTTTGAAATGTATGTTTCGATGAAGTTATCCATTAAGGTAGCAGTTTCCACACTCCTCAGGACATACAAGGCAAGTTATTTGTTTAGGTACATTTATTTTTTTCACGTCAGTTTCACCACTAGAAATTTCATATAAGACAAAGTAAACCTATTGTAACATCCACTGTTGCCAAAGATAGATTTTCAGTCATCTGTGTTGAGCTGTTTTGTTTTTGTATACATCTGTTTCCTCTTAGAAAATTCCGGGTTGACGTGTTGTTATTGGAGTGAACCGGGGCATGTAAAACGTCTGGGGTAAACCATGGAAAGGTCTTTAGGGCTTGAATGTGCATAAGGAGCTGTTGTTTTGGTGCATTACACATGACGACTAGAGACTTGCGTGTGGACAAATGTGGCCTATGTTGTCTTTTCGTAGTGCTACCTCGTACACACGTGGGGGGGAGAGGGTGCTATTTCATGTGTGGTGTGGTGGCAATGGAATGGATGAAGGCAGCAAGTATGAATATGTACATGTATATATGTAAATGTTTGTGTGTGTGGGTGGGTTGGGCCATTCTTTCATTTGTTTCCATGCGCTACCTCGCTAATGGGGGAGACAGTGACTAAGTTTAACAAATAAAATATATATTTTATTATACTTTGTTGCTGTCTCCCGCGTCAGCGAGGTAATGCAGGGAAACAGACGAAAGTATAGCCCAACCCACCCACATTGCTGCCA
>NC_092235.1:23972475-24009975 GCF_036320965.1 Panulirus ornatus
CAGCCGAAATATATATATAATCCCTGGGGATAGGGGAGAAAGAATACTTCCCACGTGTTCCCTGCGTGTCGTAGAAGGCGACTAAAAGGGGAGGGAGTAGGGGGCCAAGTGAGGATTTTCTCTAAGGCTCAATCCTCTGTTCTTAACGCTACCTTGCTAACGCAGGAAATGGCAATTATGTATGAAAAAATATGTATGGTGAATTGGAATGATGTGGTATACCAAGGTAGATGTGCTGTCAATGGACTAAACCAGGGCATGCAAAGCGTCTGGGTTGAACCACGGAAATGTCTGTGGGGCCTGGATGTTCTTAACGCTACCTTGCTAATGCAGGAAATGGCAATTATGTATGAAAAAAATATCTATGGTGAATTGGAATGATGTGGTATACAAAGGTAGATGTGCTGTCAAAGGACTAAACCAGGGCATGAAAAGCCTCTGGGTTGAACCACGGAAATGTCTGTGGGGCCTGGATGTGGATAGGGAGCTACGGTATCAGTGCATTACACGACATCTTGAAACTGGCCTTTTTTTGTCCATTTTCCAGGCACTACCTCACTGAAGCAGGGAATAGGGTTGCAGTTTTCCTGTGGGATGGGGTAGTAACAGGAATGGATGAAGGCAAGCAAGCACAAATATGTATATGTGTATACAAGTAGATAGGCCATTCTTCGTCTGTTTCCTGGTGCAACCCTGCTGACGTGGGAAACCGATTATGTACGTATGTATGTATATATATATATATATATATATATATATTTATTTTGCTTTGTCGCTGTCTCCCGCATTTACGAGGCAGCTCAAGGAAAAAGACGAAAGAAATGGCCCAACCCACCCCCATACACATGTATATACATACACGTCCACACACACAAATATACATACCTATACATCTCAATGTACACATATATATATGCACACACAGACACATACATATATACCCATGCCCACAATTCACACAGTCTGCCTTTATTCATTCCATCGCCACCTTGCCACACATGGAATACCATCCCCCTCCCCCCTCATGTGTGCGAGGTAGCGCTAGGAAAAGACAACAAAGGCCCCATTCGTTCACACTCAGTCTCTAGCTGTCATGCAATAATGCCCGAAACCACAGCTCCCTTTCCACATCCAGGCCCCACACTACTTTCCCTGGTTTACCCCAGACGCTCCACATGCCCTGATTCAATCCACTGGCAGCACGTCAACCCCGGTACACCACATCGATCCAATTCACTCTATTCCTTGCCCGCCTTTCACCCTTTATGTTATTGTCGCTGTCTCCCACATTAGCAAGGCAGCACAAGGAAAGACGAAAGGAAGGCCCAACCCACCCATATACACATGTATAAACACCTACATACGCACATATCCATACCTATACATTTCAATGTATACATGTATATACATACACAGACATATAGATATATACATTCATACTTGCTGCCTTATCCATTCCCGTCACCACCCCACCACACATGAAATGTCACCCCCTCCCCCCCACATGCACACAAGGTAGCACTACGAAAACAACAAAAGCCACATTCGTTCACATTTGGTCTCTAGCTGTCATGTGTAATGCACCGAAACCACAGTTCCCTTTCCACGTCCCACAAAACTTTCCATGGTTTACCCCAGATGCTTCATGTGCCCTGGTTAAATCCATTGACACTTAGACAACCCTGGTATACCATATCTATATGTGATCCTTGGGGATAAAGAATACTTCCCACATATTCCCTGCGTGTTGCAAAAGGCAACTAAGTGGAGGGAGAGGGGGACTGGAAATCCTCCCCTCCAGTTTAGTTTTCCAAAAGGAGGAAGAGAGAGAGAGGGGCCATGTGAGGATTTTCCCCTCCCAGGCTCAAGTCCAATGTTCTTAACACTACCTCGCTGGAGCGGGAAATGGCAAATATATATATATATATATATATATATATTTTGGGAGCCTTGAAAAATGTGTGGAAGTCGAGAACATTATCTCGGAAAGCAAAAATGGGTATGTTTGAGGGAATAGTGGTTCCAACAATGCTGTATGGTTGCGAGGCGTGGGCTATGGATAGAGATGTGCGCAGGAGGATGGATGTGCTGGAAATGAGATGTTTGAGGACAATGTGTGGTGTGAGGTGGTTTGATCGAGTAAGTAACGTAAGGGTAAGAGAGATGTGTGGAAATAAAAAGAGCGTGGTTGAGAGAGCAGAAGAGGGTGTTTTGAAATGGTTTGGGCACATGGAGAGAATGAGTGAGGAGAGATTGACCAAGAGGATATATGTGTCGGAGGTGGAGGGAACGAGGAGAAGAGGGAGACCAAATTGGAGGTGGAAAGATGGAGTGAAAAAGATTTTGTGTGATCGGGGCCTGAACATGCAGGAGGGTGAAAGGAGGGCAAGAAATAGAGTGAATTGGAGTCATGTGGTATACAGGGGTTGACGTGCTGTCAGTGGATTGAAGCAAGGCATGTGAAGCGTCTGGGGTAAACCATGGAAAGCTGTGTAGGTATGTATATTTGCGTGTGTGGACGTGTGTATGTACATGTGTATGGGGGGGGGGGTTGGGCCATTTCTTTCGTCTGTTTCCTTGCGCTACCTCGCAAACGCGTGAGACAGCGACAAAGTATAAAAAAAAAAAAAAAAAAAATATATATATATATATATATATATATTGATTGAGAGGGTGAAGGCATGTACAGAGCATCAGATTGGGGAAGAGCAGTGTGGTTTCAGAAGTGGTAGAGGATGTGTGGATCAGGTGTTTGCTTTGAAGAATGTATATATATATATATATATATTCTCCCTCTGTTTCTTGACAGTACTTCAGTGACACTGGAAACAGCAATTAATATATACATATATATCACTGGGGATGGGGAGAAAGAATACTTCCCACGTATTCCCTGAATGGGGGGGCTGGAAATCCTGCCATTTTTAATTTTCCAAAAAAGGGGGCCAGGTGATATTCCCTCTAAGGCTCGGTCCTCTGTTCTTAACAGTACCTCACTAATGTGGGAAACGGTTTTTTTTTAATTTTCCAAAAGAAGGAACAGAGAATTGGGCCAGGTGAGGGTATTCCCTCAAAGGCCCAGTCCTCTGTTCTTAACGCTACCTCGCTAATGCGGGAAATGGCGAATAGTTTGAAAGAAATATATATATATATATATATATATATATATATATATATATATATATATATATATATATATATATGGTGACTGAGTTTGGTAAAGTGTGTGGAAGAAGAAAGTTAAGAGTAAATGTGAATAAGAGCAAGGTTATTAGGTACAGTCGGGTTGAGGGTCAAGTCAATTGGGAGGTGAGTTTGAATGGAGAAAAACTGGAGGAAGTGAAGTGTTTTAGATATCTGGGAGTGGATCTGTCAGCGGATGGAACCATGGAAGCGGAAGTGGATCATAGGGTGGGGGAGGGGGCGAAAATTTTGGGAGCCTTGAAAAATGTGTGGAAGTCGAGAACATTATCTCGGAAAGCAAAAATGGGTATGTTTGAAAGAATAGTGGTTCCAACAATGTTGTATGGTTGCGAGGCGTGGGCTATGGATAGAGTTGTGCGCAGGAGGATGGATGTGCTGGAAATGAGATGTTTGAGGACAATGTGTGGTGTGAGGTGGTTTGATCGAGTAAGTAACGTAAGGGTAAGAGAGATGTGTGGAAATAAAAAGAGCGTGGTTGAGAGAGCAGAAGAGGGTGTTTTGAAATGGTTTGGGCACAGGGAGAGAATGAGTGAGGAAAGATTGACCAAGAGGATATATGTGTCGGAGGTGGAGGGAATGAGGAGAAGAGGGAGACCAAATTGGAGGTGGAAAGATGGAGTGAAAAAGATTTTGTGTGATCGGGGCCTGAACATGCAGGAGGGTGAAAGGAGGGCAAGGAATAGAGTAAATTGGAGCGATGTGGTATACAGGGGTTGACGTGCTGTCAGTGGATTGAATCAAGGCATGTGAAGCGTCTGGGGTAAACCATGGAAAGCTGTGTAGGTATGTATATTTGCGTGTGTGGACGTGTGTATGTACATGTGTATGGGGGGGGGGGTGGGGCCATTTCTTTCGTCTGTTTCCTTGCGCTACCTCGCAAACGCGGGAGACAGCGACAAAGTATAAAAAAAAAAAAATATATATATATATATATATATATATATATATATATAAGGAAAATAGGACTGGTGAATAAGAACATCTGGTTTAAAAAGAGGAACATTAGAGTATACTCTGGCAAGTTAGAAAGAGTGCATTAATGAATACATGTAACTGATATGTTTGCCAAAAAAAAGTTGTGTATATATATATATATGCTCTTGCTTCAATTTGTGTATTTTCACCTGCATCAAAGGACCTCTAACTATGCCTGTTTACTATTTCTCATCTGAACCCGATTGTTTTTTACCACAATCCTGGTCCTTGGCCGTCTCATCTGTATATTACCTAATAAAGCAGTGCTAATATTTGCTGTGTATCCATATTCCTTTCAGTTCCATGAATAACATAGCTGAAGAACAATGTGTGTGTGTGTGTGTATAAATATTTTTTCTTTCTTTTAAACTTCGCCATTTCCCGCGTTAGCGAGGTAGCGCTAAGAACAGAGGACTGGGCCTTTTTTGGAATATCCTCAACTGGCCCCCTCTGTTCCTTCTTTTGGAAAATTTAAAAAAAAAAAAAAAAAACGAGAGGGGAGGATTTCCAGCCCCCCGCTCCCTCCCCTTTTAGTCACCTTCTACGACACGCAGGGAATACGTGGGAGGTATTCTTAATCCCCTATCCCCAGGGTATATATATATATATATATATATGGAGTGAATTGGTATGATGTGGTATACCAGGTTTGAACCAATGTATGTGAAGCGTCGGGTAAACCATGGAAAGGTTTTTGGGACCTGGACGTGGAGCTGTGGTTTTGGTGCATTACACGACAGCTGGAGACTTACATGTAAGAACGAATGGGGCCTTTTTTTTTTCTTTTTCCTTGCGCTACTTCGCTATACCCCTTGTTAGCGACAGGAATGGATGAAGGCAAGTATGTATATATGAGGATGGGCCCTTCTTCTGTTTCTTGGTGTTACGTTGCTGATACAGGGAAACAGCATTTAAGTATAATAATATGTAAGGTAGAATGTGGTGATAAGGGTAGCTGAGGGGATGTCAGATTGTTGCCAAGTGAAGACAAGCATAAATATCTAAAGGTTTCCAGAAGAAATATAATAGAGAATGAGTGGTGGAAGAGAGATGGAGTGAAGAAATGCAAGGAGAGATTAGGTGTAGAACAGCTAGGTGAGACTATACGAGTAAAAATTATATATTTTGGAGAGCAGAGCTGGTATGGAGATGGACAAGGGAGAGGGTAAAGAATGAGATCACAAAGTAAAGTTGTTAATGAATGAGAAAAGAGGTGTATGGGCTGTACTTGGAGGGAAGGCAAGTCAGTGACATGTATGAGGAAGGCATAAGGGACAAGAAAAGTGTTAAAAAATGAAAGGACGAACAAGTATTAGTAAACTTTTAGACAGAATACAATATTCTGGAGGGTTAATATTAGGAAAAATGGGAATATACAAACTGGTAACTATAAAGCAATATGTAGCGAGTATATTATTGATTATTTTTGGTGATAGGGTTGCAGACGTAAGGTGTTTGAGGTGGGGAGTCATGAAGTTTTTTCTTGACAGAAAGAGGTGGTGGAACACGATGAAATGTGCTGGAGTGGATGGAATTGCAGTTGATTCACGTAAGAAATGGGGTCACTGTGTTGATTTGTCAGCTGGGATCATGGTGAGGATTGGCAGAATACTGTAAAGTGCCACTGTATGAAAACAAGTGTTCAAAATACAGAGGTTAAAAGTCAACTGTATCTGGTTACTTGTACAGAAGAGTGGTGAGTGAGGGGGTGAAGGCATGTTCAAAGCATCAGATTCGGGATGAGCAAAGTGGTAGAGGATGTGAAGATCAGGTGTTTGCTTTAAAGAATGTGTGCGAGAAATACTTAGAGACATAAGGATTTGTGTGTAGTGGATGGTCTTACGAATATAATGATTGGAAGTAAAGTTTCTAGAAGCATAGAGAAATTTTTATCAAAACTGTAAGACCTGTGTGTGTTTCTGGATGGGGTTTTAAGGCAGGCAAATGGAAGGGTTTCGGAGAGAAGCAAATATGCACTTAGTAGAGGGTGAAGAAGCCTGGGAAGTAAATTGGTTGCTGGCGAGTGATTCTAGCGAGACACTGCTAAAGTTGGTGTCTGAGTTTGTGCGTGTGTGTGTGTAAAAGGAGATTAAATGTGAACAAAAGCAAGTTTACTGGATTTAACAGCAGAGAGGGACATTTTTGCAGAGGTGTGAATTTCACTGGAGAAAAATTTGAGGAAGTGGAGAGTTCTAGGTACCTGAGAGTGGACAAATGGAAGCAGAAGCAAGTCATAAGGTGGGTGAGGGAGCAAAGGCTCAGAGAGCATTGAGGAATAAATGGAAAGAAAGTAGTTATCCAGGAGGGCAAAATGGGTGTTTAAAGTTACAGTAGTCCCAATATTGCTGTATGGATTTACTCCCCACACCAATAATATTAACACAAAAGCAAAATGAACTAAATGCCTTTAAAACACTATCCAGCACCTGAGCTGGAAAAGAAAATCTGAACATCCTACACAAGCAATTCATCTGCTCCACTTTAAAAAAGAAATGCCTCTTGTCTGGTCTTCCACCATATCAAGACAAATATAATAATCTTGCAAACTATACCTAATGGTGCACTAGAAACAATCACCAGCTGCCTAGGATCCACAAACACTAAACACCTTTATAATGAAACAAAGATCCTTCCAGTGCACTCCCACCTCGATACATTCAGCATTAGTCAACCCAATGACACTAGAGCCCTGCCAGACAAAACACCCCATAAGTAACCACTATCATCCCCCCCACAAGTAGAAATAAAAACTGCCTCTGCATCAGACTTCAGTAATCTCTACTCACTGACCCCCACTGCTAATAAATACAACACTGACAAGACACATACACACTGAAATAACCCAACAAGCACTAAATGACCTCCCAACAAAGTCTTAAACTCCAACCCACTAGACATGCATATATACATCACGAAACATCACCCCCAGCATCGGCAAGGTAGTACCAGGAAACAGACAAAGAAAGGGCACATCCACTTGCACTCATTCTCTAGCTGTCATGTATAATGCACCAAAACCACTGCTCCCTATCCACATCCAGGCCCTACAGACCTTAACATGGTTCATCCTGGATGTTTCACATGCCCTGGTTCAGTCCAATGACAGCACATCAACCCCAGTATACCACATCGTTCCAATGCACACTATTCTGTGCACATCTCTCACCCTCCTTCATGTTCATGCCCCAATTGCTCAAAAAAAATTTTCATTCCATCCTTCCACCTCCAATTTGGTTTCCTGCTTCTTGTTCCCTCCACCTCTGACATATATCCTCTTTGTCATCACTCCTTCTCTCCATGTGTCCGAACCATTTCAACATACCCTTTTCTGCTCTCTCAACCACACTCTTTTCATTACCAAACATCGCTCTTACTATTTCATTACTTTGTTTCATACATATTTACCATTTCCTGCATTAGCGAGGTTGGGTTAAGAATAGAGGACTGAGCCTAAAAGGTAAATCCTCACTTGGCCCCCCTTCTTTTTCCTTCTTTTGGAAAAACAAAAACTGGAGGGGAGGATTTCCAGCCCCCGCTGAATAGGTACATGTGCGTATATGTCTACGTTGAAATGTATAGGCGTGTATATGTGCACCTGGGCGTTTATGTGTATGTTAGTGGGTTGGGCCATTCTTTCGTCTGTTTCCTTGCTCTACCTCGCTAACGCGGGAGACAGCAATTATGTATAATAATAATAATAAATAATAATCATAATAACTGCCACATTACTCATGCAAAGGTGAGTAATGTGGCAGTTGAGGAAATAATTGGTGTACATGGGGTGTTCAGTGTTATAAATGGTAATGGTGAAGAGCTTGTAGATTTATGTGCAAAAAAAGGACTGGTGATTGGGAATACCTGGTTTAAAAAGAGATAGATTTACATAAGTATACATATGTAAGTAGGAGAGATGGCCTGAGAGCGTTATTGGATTACGTGTTAATTGATAGGCATGCGAGAGACTTTTGGATGTTAATGTGCTGAGAGGTGCAACTGGAGGGATGCTGATCATTATCTTGTGGAGGCGAAGGTGAAGATTTGTAGAGGTTTTCAGAAAAGAAGAGAGAATGTGAGAGTAAGAGAGCTTGGAAAGGAGACTTGTGTGAGGAAGTACCAAGAGAGACTGAGTACAGAATGAAAAAAGGTGAGAACAAAGGACATAAGGGGAGTGGGGGAGGAATGGGATGTATTTAAGGAAGCAGTGATGGCTTGTGTAAAAGATGCTTGTAGCATGAGAAGCGTGGGAGGTTGGCATATTAGAGAGGGTAGTGAGTGGTGGGATGAAGAAGTAAGATTAATAGTGAAAGAGAAGAGATAGGCATTTGGACAATTTTTGCAGGGAAATAATGCAAATGACTGGAAGATGTATAAAAGAAAGAGCAGGAGGTCAAGAAAAAGGTGCAAGAGGCAAAAAAGAGGGCAAATGAGAGCTGGGGTGAGAGATTATCATTAAATTTTTCGGAGAATAAAAGGATGTTTTGGAAGGAGGTAAAGAAAGTGCGTAAGACAAGGGAACAAATGGGAACATCAGTGAAGGGGGCTAATGGGGAGGTGATAAGTAGTGGTGACGTGAGGAGATGGAGTGAGTATGCTGAAGGTTTGTTGAATGTGTTTGATGATAGAGTGGCAGATATAGGGTGTTTTAGTCGAGGTGGTGTGCAAAGTGAGAGGGTTAGGGAGAATGATTTGGTAAACAAAGAAGAGGTAGTAAAAGCTTTGAGGAAAATGAAAGCCAGCAAGGCAGCGGGTTTGGATGGCATTGCAGTGGAATTTATCAAAAAAGGGGGTGACTGTATTGTTGACTGGTTGGTAGGGTTTTTCAATGTATGTATGACTCATGGTGAGGTGCCTGAGGACTGGCGGAATGCTTGCATAGTGCCATTGTACAAAGGCAAAGGGGATAAGAGTGAGTGCTCAAATTACAGAGGTATAAGTTAGTTGAGTATTCCTGGGAAATTATATGGGAAGGTATTGATTGAGAGGGTGAAGGCATGTACAGAGCATCAGATTGGGGAAGAGCAATGTGGTTTAAGAAGTGGTAGAGGATGTGTGGATCAGGTATTTGCTTTGAAAAATGTATGTGAGAAATACTTTGAAAAGCAAATGGATTTGTATGTAGCATTTATGGATTTGGCAAAGGCATGTGATAAGAGTTGATAGAGATGCTCTGTGGAAGGTATTAAGATTATATGGTGTGGGAGGCAAGTTGTTAGAAGCAGAAAAGTTTTTATCTAGGATGTAAGGCATGTGTACATCTAAGAAGAGAGGAAAACGATTGGTTCTCAGTGAAATGTCGGTTTGCAGCAGGGGTGCGTGATGTCTCCATGGTTGTTTAATTTGTTGATGGATGGGGTTGTTAGGGAGGTGAATGCAAGAGTTTTGGAGAGAGATGCAAGTATGCAGTCTGTTGTGGAAGAGAGGGCTTGGAAAGTGAGTCAGTTGTTGTAAGCTGATGATACAGCGCTGGTGGCTGATTCAAGTGAGAAACTGCAGAAGCTGGTGACTGAGTTTGGTAAAATGTGTGAAAAAAGAAAGCTGAGTAAATGTGAATAAGAGCAAGGTTATTAGGTACAGTAGGGATGAGGGACAAGTCAATTGGGAGGTAAGTTTGAATGGAGAAAAACTGGAGGAACTGAAGTGTTTTAGATATCTGGGAGTGGATTTGGCAGCGGATGGAACCATGGAAGCAGAAGTGAGTCACAGGGTGGGGGAGGGGGCGAAAGTTCTGGGAGCATTGAAAAATCTCTGGAAGGTGAGAACATTATCTCATAAAGCAAAAACGGGTATGTTTGAAGGAATAGTGGTTCCAACAATGTTACATGGTTGCGAGGTGTGGGCTATAGATAGAGTTGTGTGGAGGAGAGTGGATGTGTTGGAAATGAAATGTTTGAGGACAATATGAGGTGTGAAGTGGTTTGATCGAGTAAGTAACGAATGGCTAAGAGAGATGCTTCTAGCAATTGCCTCCCACACCATATATTCTTAATACCTTCCACAGAGCATCTCATTGCCTCCCACACCATATATTCTTAATACCTTCCACAGAGCATCTCTATCAACTCTATATGCCTTCTCAGATCCATAAATGCTACATACAAATCCAGTTGTTTTTCTAAGTATTTCTCACATACATTCTTCAAATCAAACCCCAGATCCACATATCCTCTACCACTTCCGAAAACCACACTGCTCTTACATAAATGGTTCTGAACCCCCACCTCTCCAGCCAGGCAGTGCCAGGAACAGAAAAACAAAAAAGGCCACATTCGTTCACACTCAGTCTCTAGATGTCATGTGTAATGCACCAAAATCACAGCTCCCTTTCCTTCCACATACAGGCCCCACAGACCTTTCCATGGTTTACCCTAGATGCTTCACATGACTTGCTATTTCATGTGTGGCAGGGTCGTGACAGGAATGGATGAAGGCAGCAAGTATGGATATGTATATGTGTATATATGTGTCTGTGTATGTATATGTATGTATACGTTGAAATGTATTTGTATGAATATGTGCATGTGTGGGCAATTATGTATATACATGTATATGTGGGTGAATTGAGCCATTCCTTGTCTGTTTCCTTGTGCTACCTCCCTAACGTGGGAGACGGTGGTTAAGTATAATAATATAAATGTGTGCGTGAAGGCAAAATACTTAAACATTAAATATGCGTATTCCACATAACAACAATGTAATCGAAGTTTCTGTTTTTGGAAAGTTAAATGTCTCTACATGCTTATCATTAGAATAATGGTTTCAACTGTCACATGTCTTGAGGCATGTTTTACTGAAGGGTTCATTATGGCTTCAGTTGTCATGTCTCAAAGCATGGTTTACTTCTTTATGGGGGTTTACAAAAATGTTTCATACAGGATGTCTGGAAAGCAACTGTTAAGTAAATACATATACTATATGGAAGCATGTACAATATGTGTGTAGTCTTAGTTTTATTCTTCCTGCCTGTTATATTTGCATATCACTACATGGTAACTAATCCCCAGTGGTGAATAAGATTCCAAATGTGCAGTGAACAAAATATATAATGCAGAATGTTTTCATGCAAGTACACTGCATCATAATTACCAATGTAAGATGAGATAAAACGCTTTTTACAGAGGAGTTACCAAAATTATACAAAGATGCATCATGTATTCACACTTGCCAACTTACAAGAGACAACAGGAGTTGCAGTGTTCAGACTGAAAGCCATTGAATCTAGGAATACCAAGGAGTAAAGATACTTTTTTGGCAAGTTCACATACATGGGCTTATGGACTGCAACCTCAAACATGAGTGATGAGGAAGTAAATACACAGCTTAACTCATTTCTCAGCTGAGGCGTAAGGGTAGCTTCAAACACCAACTAAAAAATGTACTAAGTTCAATAAAAGTAGCTTGGGTTGCTTGAAAGTGAGCTACCAGTATATTCTACTTCTATCAAACATGAAAATCCTACCAGAAATCATGATTTAGGAATAAACCTGATGGTTGTAAGCCTGAAAGCTCCTAGGATCAAAGAACACCTGACTCAGGCGTCTCAATGAATTATGGAGCACCTATCTTAAAAGTACCATGTTCTCATAAATAAGCAACCTCAGTCCAGTACGGGAAAAAAATGCTTAATTGTCCCATGTGACAAGAGAACCAACTTCTGTGGTTCCAAAACTCTATGTCGTAGGATCATGACACAAATACAGTCTGTGATAACATACAGTCTGTGGTAACAAAGCAAAAAGGCAGTGGCTATTCTGAGTACCCAGCACTATTGACTCTTGTGCAATTTTGAAAACTAACACATTTTCTGTAAGTCTGGCTTCACACTGCAATTAAGTTTGCAGATTAGGTGATTTTGCTCTAAAATGTCTGTGCAGTGTTTAGAGAATACAATAAGTTGCAATGTTTCAGGATATTATATTATATATTCTATCAATGATATTAAATGAAAACAATAAAGAGGGTTAATTATAATGAAAAATATGGCATTAATAACATAGAAGGCAATACTCTCGTAAAAGAGAATCTATGAAGAGCTCACCTTAATGATCATTATTACAGTCAATTCATAAATCATGCCCATGAGAGCATCATATAAATGCTGCCAGATGTTAAAAGAAAACAAATTGCAATCTCTGGCAGAAGACTGAAAAAATTAATGTTAGTGTATTTCTACTAAACACTCTTGCTAATAAGTGAGCTTAAGTGAAGGTTTTCATTGGATATGTTAATTTTTCAAATGCTTTACCTATTTTTACTTTAACCCTACATTTTTCTTAAAATACATAAACCCACTACCAACAACTTAATATCATTCAAAACAAAATGCTTCAATTCACGCTCTACAACTGTTAGCGTGTTCACTTTACATTTCTGATCCACAGACTTTTTGGTGAGCAATGGTACATGACCTATTTCAATAAACCTTACCTAACCTAGGGGATGAGTGTTTCTAGCCTGGGGCTTCTAAAAATTGCTCTACTTATCACACATAACAAACTGTTACTTGAGTGGGGGGTACACTTTAAAAATATCACTAGTATTGTCTAAACATAACACTAGCACTGCAGAACAAAATCACTATCAAAAACTAGCAGTGATGTAGAGTAAATTCACTTTTATAGAGGTTCCTATATTCCCACACTATTAAGGGATTTATCAACCTTAGCTAAAAAAGGCTAAGTTTTTGCAAACAGGGTACCATATGAAGACTCAACCACATATCAATTCTTATTTAGGAATACATCCACTGGGGTAAAGGGTGAGCTCATACACATTGCCATCTTCAGGTCTAAGCAATGTGCTGCATTACAACAGTCAAATTAATCAAATATGCATTAACCCTAAATGAGGGGCTTTGTCCCCAGCTACCCAACCCTAGACTAGCTCAAGAGGAAGAACACGAGAAGCACTGTAAAGAATAAAAATATGAAACAAGTAAATAAAAAATATGTTTAGCAAAACATTTGATCCATGGTGCAAAGTTGTCTAAAGAATAAAATATCAAAATATGGTCACTCATGTTCCAGTTTTGGGATCTTCGCTCTGCTCACACAGAAGCTTTGTTTGGTACACAAATAAAGAACTGTGTGTGTGATTTTTAGAGCAACATGATTATACTTCAGCAAAGGGGGAAGGAAAATGTGCAGTTTATAAAGAAATACAGTTAAGATAATTTTCCTGACAACATTACAGAGGACATGTGGGGACTAGAAAATTTGCCATGTTAATGCGGAGACAGTAACCACTAGATAGTGTCATGCACTGTAACACACTAGGTAAAGTGTTCCAAATAAAAGTATATACTACAAGCTCAGATGCCTAGAAATACATTAAATATCACACCCTTGTTTGTGTTACTCTTTTGTGACACAGGTGAAAGAACTTAAAAGAATTGTGCCAGACAACACCAAATCAACTTGCTCTGAAATCATATATAGGGGCAATGCCAGCAAAAAATTGGCAGTCCCATGGATGAACAACAATATACATGCATTCTGTCCAAAGTCTATAGAGCTTTCCTCATTTCGTAAACTGATCCCTCATCAGCAACTTCTTTTATAATTGTTGTTAATCTGCCTTAAAATACTGGAGTCCTGCACTGAGAACATTCAAAGCAAATCTTAACCCTACGCTTTACTTCAAAACCCTCCCACTGATAACTTTCACTGTCATTTGACCCCACACTTTACTTCATAACCCTACCACTTATAATCTTTATTGTTATTTGACGCCACACTCTACTTACGACCCTACCACTTAAAATTTTCATTGCCACTTAACGCGACACTGTACTTCATAACTTTATAATTTTCACAGTCATATGACCCCACACTTTACTTCATAACCCTACCACTTATAATCTTTATTGTTATTTGACGCCACACTCTACTTACAACCCTTTCACTTAAAATTTTCATTGCCACTTGACGCCACACTTTACTTCATAACTTTATAATTTTCACAGTCATTTGACCCTAAACTTTACTTCATAACCCTACCACTTAAAATTATCATTGCCACTTGACCCCACACATTACTTCATAACCATCCCCCTTAAAATTTACACTGCCACTTGACGCCACACTTTACTTCATAACCCTACCACTTAAAATTTTCATTGCCACTTGACGCCACACTTTACTTCATAACCCTACCACTTAAAATTTTCATTGCCACTTAACGCGACACTGTACTTCATAACTTTATAATTTTCACAGTCATATGACCCCACACTTTACTTCATAACTTTATAATTTTCACAGTCATATGACCCCACACTTTACTTCATAACCCTACCACTTAAAATTTTCATTGCCACTTAACGCGACACTGTACTTCATAACTTTATAATTTTCACAGTCATATGACCCCACACTTTACTTCATAACCCTACCACTTAAAATTTTCATTGCCACTTGACGCCACACTTTACTTCATAACCCTACCACTTAAAATTTTCATTGCCACTTGACGCCACACTTTACTTCATAACCCTACCACTTAAAATTTTCATTGCCACTTAACGCGACACTGTACTTCATAACTTTATAATTTTCACAGTCATATGACCCCACACTTTACTTCATAACCCTACCACTTAAAATTTTCATTGCCACTTAACGCGACACTGTACTTCATAACTTTATAATTTTCACAGTCATATGACCCCACACTTTACTTCATAACCCTACCACTTAAAATTTTCATTGCCACTTAACGCGACACTGTACTTCATAACTTTATAATTTTCACAGTCATATGACCCCACACTTTACTTCATAACTTTATAATTTTCACAGTCATATGAC
The DNA here is from genome assembly GCF_036320965.1 of Panulirus ornatus. Classification (NCBI taxonomy): domain Eukaryota; kingdom Metazoa; phylum Arthropoda; class Malacostraca; order Decapoda; family Palinuridae; genus Panulirus; species Panulirus ornatus. The sequence goes on from NC_092235.1 coordinate 23,987,460, forward strand.
CCCACACTTTACTTCATAACCCTACCACTTAAAATTTTCATTGCCACTTGACGCCACACTTTACTTCATAACTTTATAATTTTCACAGTCATATGACCCCACACTTTACTTCATAACCCTACCACTTAAAATTTTCATTGCCACTTAACGCGACACTGTACTTCATAACTTTATAATTTTCACAGTCATATGACCCCACACTTTACTTCATAACCCTACCACTTAAAATTTTCATTGCCACTTAACGCGACACTGTACTTCATAACTTTATAATTTTCACAGTCATATGACCCCACACTTTACTTCATAACCCTACCACTTAAAATTTTCATTGCCACTTAACGCGACACTGTACTTCATAACTTTATAATTTTCACAGTCATATGACCCCACACTTTACTTCATAACTTTATAATTTTCACAGTCATATGACCCCACACTTTACTTCATAACCCTACCACTTATAATCTTTATTGTTATTTGACGCCACACTCTACTTACGACCCTACCACTTAAAATTTTCATTGCCACTTAACGCGACACTGTACTTCATAACTTTATAATTTTCACAGTCATATGACCCCACACTTTACTTCATAACCCTACCACTTAAAATTTTCATTGCCACTTAACGCGACACTGTACTTCATAACTTTATAATTTTCACAGTCATATGACCCCACACTTTACTTCATAACCCTACCACTTAAAATTTTCATTGCCACTTAACGCGACACTGTACTTCATAACTTTATAATTTTCACAGTCATATGACCCCACACTTTACTTCATAACCCTACCACTTAAAATTTTCATTGCCACTTAACGCGACACTGTACTTCATAACTTTATAATTTTCACAGTCATATGACCCCACACTTTACTTCATAACCCTACCACTTATAATCTTTATTGTTATTTGACGCCACACTCTACTTACGACCCTACCACTTAAAATTTTCATTGCCACTTAACGCGACACTGTACTTCATAACTTTATAATTTTCACAGTCATATGACCCCACACTTTACTTCATAACTTTATAATTTTCACAGTCATATGACCCCACACTTTACTTCATAACTTTATAATTTTCACAGTCATATGACCCCACACTTTACTTCATAACCCTACCACTTATAATCTTTATTGTTATTTGACGCCACACTCTACTTACGACCCTACCACTTAAAATTTTCATTGCCACTTGACGCCACACTTTACTTCATAACCCTACCACTTAAAATTTTCATTGCCACTTGACGCCACACTTTACTTCATAACCCTACCACTTAAAATTTTCATTGCCACTTGACGCCACACTTTACTTCATAACCCTACCACTTAAAATTTTCATTGCCACTTGACGCCACACTTTACTTCATAACCCTACCACTTAAAATTTTCATTGCCACTTGACGCCACACTTTACTTCATAACCCTACCACTTAAAATTTTCATTGCCACTTGACGCCACACTTTACTTCATAACCCTACCACTTATAATCTTTATTGTTATTTGACGCCACACTCTACTTACGACCCTACCACTTAAAATTTTCATTGCCACTTAACGCGACACTGTACTTCATAACTTTATAATTTTCACAGTCATATGACCCCACACTTTACTTCATAACCCTACCACTTATAATCTTTATTGTTATTTGACGCCACACTCTACTTACGACCCTACCACTTAAAATTTTCATTGCCACTTAACGCGACACTGTACTTCATAACTTTATAATTTTCACAGTCATATGACCCCACACTTTACTTCATAACTTTATAATTTTCACAGTCATATGACCCCACACTTTACTTCATAACCCTACCACTTATAATCTTTATTGTTATTTGACGCCACACTCTACTTACGACCCTACCACTTAAAATTTTCATTGCCACTTAACGCGACACTGTACTTCATAACTTTATAATTTTCACAGTCATATGACCCCACACTTTACTTCATAACCCTACCACTTAAAATTTTCATTGCCACTTAACGCGACACTGTACTTCATAACTTTATAATTTTCACAGTCATATGACCCCACACTTTACTTCATAACCCTACCACTTAAAATTTTCATTGCCACTTAACGCGACACTGTACTTCATAACTTTATAATTTTCACAGTCATATGACCCCACACTTTACTTCATAACTTTATAATTTTCACAGTCATATGACCCCACACTTTACTTCATAACCCTACCACTTAAAATTTTCATTGCCACTTGACGCCACACTTTACTTCATAACCCTACCACTTAAAATTTTCATTGCCACTTAACGCGACACTGTACTTCATAACTTTATAATTTTCACAGTCATATGACCCCACACTTTACTTCATAACCCTACCACTTAAAATTTTCATTGCCACTTAACGCGACACTGTACTTCATAACTTTATAATTTTCACAGTCATATGACCCCACACTTTACTTCATAACCCTACCACTTAAAATTTTCATTGCCACTTAACGCGACACTGTACTTCATAACTTTATAATTTTCACAGTCATATGACCCCACACTTTACTTCATAACCCTACCACTTATAATCTTTATTGTTATTTGACGCCACACTCTACTTACGACCCTACCACTTAAAATTTTCATTGCCACTTAACGCGACACTGTACTTCATAACTTTATAATTTTCACAGTCATATGACCCCACACTTTACTTCATAACCCTACCACTTAAAATTTTCATTGCCACTTAACGCGACACTGTACTTCATAACTTTATAATTTTCACAGTCATATGACCCCACACTTTACTTCATAACCCTACCACTTAAAATTTTCATTGCCACTTAACGCGACACTGTACTTCATAACTTTATAATTTTCACAGTCATATGACCCCACACTTTACTTCATAACTTTATAATTTTCACAGTCATATGACCCCACACTTTACTTCATAACTTTATAATTTTCACAGTCATATGACCCCACACTTTACTTCATAACTTTATAATTTTCACAGTCATATGACCCCACACTTTACTTCATAACCCTACCACTTAAAATTTTCATTGCCACTTGACGCCACACTTTACTTCATAACCCTACCACTTATAATCTTTATTGTTATTTGACGCCACACTCTACTTACGACCCTACCACTTAAAATTTTCATTGCCACTTGACGCCACACTTTACTTCATAACCCTACCACTTAAAATTTTCATTGCCACTTGACGCCACACTTTACTTCATAACCCTACCACTTAAAATTTTCATTGCCACTTGACGCCACACTTTACTTCATAACCCTACCACTTAAAATTTTCATTGCCACTTGACGCCACACTTTACTTCATAACCCTACCACTTAAAATTTTCATTGCCACTTGACGCCACACTTTACTTCATAACCCTACCACTTAAAATTTTCATTGCCACTTAACGCGACACTGTACTTCATAACTTTATAATTTTCACAGTCATATGACCCCACACTTTACTTCATAACCCTACCACTTAAAATTTTCATTGCCACTTAACGCGACACTGTACTTCATAACTTTATAATTTTCACAGTCATATGACCCCACACTTTACTTCATAACCCTACCACTTAAAATTTTCATTGCCACTTAACGCGACACTGTACTTCATAACTTTATAATTTTCACAGTCATATGACCCCACACTTTACTTCATAACCCTACCACTTAAAATTTTCATTGCCACTTAACGCGACACTGTACTTCATAACTTTATAATTTTCACAGTCATATGACCCCACACTTTACTTCATAACTTTATAATTTTCACAGTCATATGACCCCACACTTTACTTCATAACCCTACCACTTAAAATTTTCATTGCCACTTGACGCCACACTTTACTTCATAACCCTACCACTTATAATCTTTATTGTTATTTGACGCCACACTCTACTTACGACCCTACCACTTAAAATTTTCATTGCCACTTAACGCGACACTGTACTTCATAACTTTATAATTTTCACAGTCATATGACCCCACACTTTACTTCATAACCCTACCACTTAAAATTTTCATTGCCACTTAACGCGACACTGTACTTCATAACTTTATAATTTTCACAGTCATATGACCCCACACTTTACTTCATAACCCTACCACTTAAAATTTTCATTGCCACTTAACGCGACACTGTACTTCATAACTTTATAATTTTCACAGTCATATGACCCCACACTTTACTTCATAACCCTACCACTTAAAATTTTCATTGCCACTTAACGCGACACTGTACTTCATAACTGAGGACGGACCTAATGTGCCGCGCCTATTGAAGCCCATGTTAAAAGCGCTGGATCCTGATTGGGGATAAAAGTTTGATTATCCTGCGAAGCAAACGACACATGAAAAAGAATTGGCGATGAAACAGAGAGTCTGATCCTCCGCGGCGGAGGAATACAGCACCATTCACGTTTGGGTACTGTCCGCCCGCTTTGCTTTTGTTCGCGTTACAACAACAAACAACCAAACCTAATCTTGACATCTATACTCGGCGCCATAATGAGATAAATACAAATATTCAAAGAATTCTTCCTAACAAAATCAGAACTATATTAAAACCCCTAAATATAACGGAACAAAATAATCGATATGCTATGAAAATCATGAACAAGAAGATGAAGACGAGGCAAGGCAGCTGGAAGTGCAGAAAAAGAGAGTAATATGGCTCGAGTGAGAATATATATATATATATATATATATATATATATATATATATATATATATATATATATATATATATATATGATCAAGGATGGATAAAAGAATGCTGCTTAGAATATATGGAAGCAATGTAGGTGTTGGAGCGATTAAAATATAATCGTGTTGGTTGGTGGTGGTTGTGGTGGCAGCGGTGCCGATGTCAGCAGTGTTGGTGGTGGTGGTGACCGTCTGGTGTTGTCACTCGTCTCCAGCACCTGTGCCTGGCCTCCCACCACCACCACACTGACCCTAGTCCGAAACTACCTCTCAACCACAGCACCGCCACCACCTGACCCCACACACACACACACACACACACACACACACACACGACATTTTCTCTCTTCAAACTTCTGAGGTTTATTTCCACCGCCTCTCTATTTCTTTCGGCAATTCTCTGCTCGGATGTATTATTACCTAATAAAAATGTCATTTCTTACCTTACTGAAACATAATTTTTAAAGATTTTAGTGTTATTCTTTAGGTTTGGTTAACTCTACGACGACATACTTTAACTTTTAAAGAGAAGAGAGAGAAGAGAGAGAGAGAGAGAGAGAGAGAGAGAGAGAGAGAGAGAGAGAGAGAGAGAGAGAGAGAGAGAGTCTACCAAGCCGTTGCCTGCCAATGCAACAGACCGTTAGTTGCCGATCTAACAGACTGTTAACTATCACTCTCAGACCCTATGACTAACAGGGATAAATCATGTCAAAGTTTTTCTTTTCATATAAATTGTTTATACAACAATTCCTGAGAGTAAAGAAACTCCCAATAATGATCCATATACATTATTGATACAATACCTCCGAGAGATTCCCGATAATAGATAAAATACATTATTTATACAGTACCTGAGGTCATTACGGCGAGTCGCAAAAACAGAACAAATACATTATTTATACAGTACTTAGGTCACAAATAGGGAGTCGCGATTAACCGACCAAATGCATTAATTATACAGTACCTGTAGTCATCACCCAAAGTCGCTACTGCAGACTAAGTACGTCACTTCTACAGTACCTCGGGGTCATTAATACATCACTTCTACAGTACCTCGGGGTCATTAATACATCACTTCTACAGTACCTCGGGGTCATTAATACATCACTTCTACAGTACCTCGGGGTCATTTACAGTGCGTCGCGATACGACCAAAATACATTATACAGTAACTTAGGCGTGCCAGCAGGGGTCACGACGACAGATACAATGCATTTAAGCTGGACTTTACGATTCGGGTAACGACAGGTGTCGTCGTTGTAGCATTATCTTTAAGCTTCTAACGTCGGAGGAGGAGGAGGAGTTGTTGACCCGACATCCCTCTCTTCATCTGGACGAGAGAGAGAGAGAGAGAGAGAGAGAGAGAGAGAGAGAGAGAGAGAGAGAGAGAGAGAGAGAGAGGAGGGTGGTTAATGGATGTGGGGAGAGGGGGGGGGGAAGAGACGAGTCGTGGTGGATGGAGGGGAGGTTAGAGAGAGAGAGAGAGAGAGAGAGAGAGAGAGAGAGAGAGAGAGAGAGAGAGAGAGAGAGAGAGAGAGAGAGAGATGAAGGTGGTCGGCCACGTATGTGTTTGCTTCGTACTACGCAAATGCCATTTAACGCCATCCCCCCCCCTCCCCCTTCTCACCCTGATGGGATAAGGGCCCTCCCAGTCCCTGGGCCCGCTGTGAACACTCTGAGAACACTATGAACACTCGTAGAACATCATGAACACCAGCCAGATCTATAACTGAAAACAGAGCATCACGAAAACTACCAGATCATTATGAACACTGGCCAAAGCACTTAAGAACACTTCTGGAGTACCACTAACACTCCTAGGGTACTATGAACACTCCTAGAATAACATGAACACTCCTTGGAGAACTAATGAACACGACCCGACCATTATGAACACCGCCAGAGGAGAACTAATGAACACGATCATTATGAACACTGGCCAAAGCACTTAAGAACACTTCTGGAGTACCACGAACACTCCTAGGGTACTACGAACACTCCTAGAGTAACAAGAACACTCCCTGGCAGAACTAATGAACACGACCCGAGCATTATGAACACCGCCAGAGTAATATATATATACATGGGTAATCCCAGCCATTACCAGACCTCCGTACACGATGCAGGGGGGGAACATGCCGGGTGGATTAATCCACTTAGATCTCATCAGCTTTGTTATCCGATCTTCGTGGGCCCCAGGAACACGGGATCAATTTTCTGCCCGGGTTTAGGCCTAGGAGCTGGGAGGCCTATTGTATGGGGGGCCACAAGCATTATATCGGGAGGGTGTATACTCGCCGGCCGAGGGTATAATCGTCTAATTATACCCCCCAAAGGGTTATATTACAGTCAGGTGGCTCCCGGTGTTTATGTTTCGTTAATGATAATAATAATAATAATAATAATATGATAATAATACTAATAATAATAATAATAATAATAATATAATAACATTAACAATAACATTAATAATAATATAAATTAACTGCATCAAAATTCTGAAACATATAAATAAAACAGAACAATAAATCGGGGGCTATAAAAGGAAAACAGAAAAAAAAATCTTTACACAAATACAGAGTTAATTAATATACTCTACTGATTACTGATGATGTTATAAACAATGACTGAGGTGGGGCTGTTCTCTCTGTAACAGATCGGATGGGCCCCAATGTGGTTGTGGTGCCGAACTGCAACTAAGGGACGAGGGATCTCTGGCAGCAGGAAATGACGGTGGCGGGAAATGGTGGTGCAACAGCTTCTTCCCGGAATGTTGGATTGAGGTCCAGGTGATGGCTGGAGAGAGTCAGGAAGACCGGCGTGTTTTGAGAGAGAGAGAGAGAGAGAGAGAGAGAGAGAGAGAGAGAGAGAGAGAGAGAGAGAGAGAGAGAGAGAGAGATACATAGCAAATCCCCGCCTCTCTCTCTCTCTCTCTCTCTCTCTCTCTCTCTCTCTCTCTCTCTCTCTCTCTCTCTCTCTCTCGTCGCCACGCAGCATCTAGCGACCAAAGTCTGCGTGAGAGAGAAGTAAGCACAAACTGCTAATGACCAGCGCTGAGGCAGCGAAGACACAGGGAGTTCAGCAGTGTAGCAACCTCCGCTAATGAGACCGCTCCACTCAATGGATCCATTATCTGCTTAACTGCAGCCCTAATCACCTTGAATTTCGGCTGATCTTGTTATTATTCCCCATCCTTAAACAACAGAATTCCAAGAAAAAAAAAATATATATATTAAACGAACCTGTTCAAAAGATTACCATCGATATAGGTACGTAATAATATTAGTTATAATAATGATAATGAAAACGGTTTATGACATCATCTGCAGCTAAGGGCTGAAAATACCAACCATAAACAGAGGAGCAATTTAAAAATGGCGGGAGGGGGAGACGTGGGGTGATGTTAAACAAATAAGTCTTTACATAGACGTTTGGGTCGAAGGTTATTGATTACTGATGTTCATAATGGTTAGGATAGAGGTGGGAGGGGGGGATCCCGTCCCTCTGGTGGTGTGTAAGAGCTAGCTAGGGCGTGGACTCGATGCTGTGGCGGTGTCGAACTGCAACTAGGGGAAGGGGGATCTCTTGGGGGCACGGGGTGACGGTGGAGGAATGGTGAACTAGCTTATTCCCAAACTGCCGGATGAAGTCCAGGTGTTGGTTAGAGAGAGTCAGATACATTCAAGTCTATATATTGACCAGAGAATACACACATATATATATATATATATATATATATATATATATATATATATATATATATATATATATATATATCAGAACATAACTAACATTGGGAAACATCAGTGAAATAACGCAAAAATGAAAATATAAATGTCGATTTTTGATATGCACAACATAAATGCCCAAAAACATTCACACGCATGTATACAAAACAGAATTATATACAATGGGGAATTTAAAGTGAGATTAGCGATAATACACTTCATTGAATTTACCCTTGATCAACTTAAAGGTGCGAACATCATAGTAAAAATATTTATCTTTGTTGAGGATTAAGTCGAATGAAAAGTTAAAACTATGACTGGATTGATGAAAATATGGTTAAGTGCCTCCCCCCCCCAAAACACACACACAAACACACACACACACGAACACCCCCCCCCCCCCCATAACGATGCACGTTAGTCTCTCACAGCTGTTAAATGCGATTACAGTGATCCAAATCACTAAACCGCACCTGGTAAATGACTCCGTGACCTAGAACTCTGACCTCCTCCGCCCCAAATCACCACTCCCTTAACTACCGCAAAGCCGGGGGTTCATATTGTCTGCATCTTCGCAAGAGGTAACGGGCGTGAATCACTGCTCAAAGACCACCTTCCTGATTGTTGAAGAGGTTGGTTACCACCCCCCCCCCCCCACACACACACACAAACCCACACACAAACACACACGAGGATTAATCAAGGTAATTACCTAATGGCCTTTGAACTTCTGGCCTTGATAAAACTGTCTAGTGGAGGTTTATCAATGCTTAATTGTTCCAAGGTCATCATAACAACAGACTTGATATATAAGTAGCATTGATCACCCAGTCCGCGTCTCGGTGTTGCAGGATTAACTCTTTCATTGTCGTTAAATGAGTCAACGAATTAAGTTAATCTCAACATTACGACGGTACGACGCTAGGGTATGGAGGGAGGACATTTGACCCCGATCTTTTAGAGAAATAGATCCAAAGTCGACTGGCTGATTTACCTAAGGGTCTCGTACCGTCGTGCGAGGTTAACATAGAGTGGTCCTTTTAATCACTATGATATAAATGATAGATGGCAACATATCACACAATGATCCTCTTACTCGTAGCTAACATAACTCACATATAACACGGAACCAAATAATTTCACATATAACACAGATGGAACCAAATAATTTCACATATAACACGGAACCAAATAATTTCACATATAACACAGATGGAACCAAATAATTTCACATATAACACAAATGGAACCAAATACTTTCACATATAACACAAATGGAACCAAATAATTTCACATATAACACAAATGGAACCAAATAATTTCACATAACACAAATGGAACCAAATAATTTCACATATAACACAAATGGAACCAAATAATTTCACATATAACACAGATGGAACCAAATAATTTCACATATAACACAAATGGAACCAAATAATTTCGCTCGAACCGTTTGGCAATTGCAAGGAGCATCATTAATCCATTTCTTTACTATATATCACTTAATACGAAAGGTGTTTCATTTTGTCTATGACGTATGAGGCTCACGGATAAACCATAGATCTAAAAACCACACTTCTTGGTTTATTCAACCTCTACCCCACCCCCTCAAAGACGTCTCTTGACAATGATTTTTCTTTTTTTCGCGCATGTTTTTAAGTCAAGCTAATTCTGCTCCGTAACCCTGCCGAGGCAATCATCCCACCAGATTACAGCTAAAAAGCTAAATCTCGCCAGCTAATGAACGTATCATTATGCTACAATAGGAGAGATAAATAGAGGTCGCTATCTGAGAGGAATAACACTGCCATCCCAACCAGTTGCCTTTCATCCGTCCGTTCCGTTCCAGAGGGACGGAGAGGAATAGTTCCACGCGTTCCCTTTTTGTTTTTCTTTTTTTTTGTGTCGCAGATTCGCATTCAGCACACTATGGTGAGATTTTAAAGAAAATCGAATTTTTCAAAAAAAAATCTAAGAAAAATGCACGGTAAATGCCTAGCATTTTTCGCTCAATTTTTTTCAAGTGCTTTAGATTTTCATGAAAATTTCTGTACAGATGCGTTCCCTTTCGGGTTCTCCGAGCCCTGCTTACGTCACTAGGGGAAGGACCAGTGTCAACAAGACGGATTCTTGGACGCCTCCGTCAAAGGCTTTGCGGGCTATAAGGGACCTTCGCTGGGGATATTATTATTAATTTTATGGTGTTAACTTAGTGGCTGGCGAATGTATCACCAGACCGTCATATTTTGTTCCTTTGTTTGTCTCCGTGGGTAATGAGGCTACAAAAAAAAGGCGCCCTGTTTTGGAATGGACACTGGAATGTTTCACACACACAGACACACAGACACACACACACTCCCATCATCTACTGTACCTACCTTTGTATTCATCTACCTGCCTCTCTATCTACTCATCTGTATATCGCATGTATTACATTAGCAGCAAATGAAAACGTACAAAATGCACGGGTGAAGGATCGAGAACCGGTGAGAGACATCTTTGATCTTTGAGTACAACGACAAAATACCTTCAAGACAGCGAGTCGCTCCCCCTTTGAATACGTGTTCCACGACGCCCGCACGGAGATTAGGCACAACAGCAACGGATCAGCAGGGCGAGGCGACAGACTCCTAAAACTGTTCCAATAACGGGGAAGTCGCGTGAAGACAGATCGTGATGATGACGTGAGGGTGAAGATACAGTGTTAATAGACTCGTTCAATGTGGATTTTTTTTTTTTTTTTAAACTGTGAATACAACAATACTGGTGACACACTGCTACGTGTCTGGCGTGACTGTGTTGGATAGAAAGAGAGGTTTTCGACCTATCTTTTTTTTTCTATATCTGTTATCGGAGACTCTCACATCCCAGTTCCACTCGACGGATCAGATACTATAAAATCAATGTATCTCAGATCTATATTTCTATCTATCTATCTCTCCGTCTGTCTATTAAGAGTAACTCTACTTCATCTATCTATCTCTCCGTCTGTCTATTGAGAGGAACTCCATTTCACATTTCTTTAAGTGCATAAAGTACATAAAGCCTCTAAGATCACTTATACTCATATACTTATATCCATACCCCAGTGCGTTCGTGTGTTTAAAGTCTAGAAAAGAAAAATATTTAACTTCGGCGTTGAAAACTACCAATTCCTGACGGAGAAACAAAGATGTGTGTATACATACATACATACAAATGTGACCAACAGAGTCATAAAGCTTGCATTCCGACATGTTGTTGAAGATTTACAGCAAAACACCAGTGGCCCAGTGGGGAAGGGGGGGGGAGGGGGAATTGTCTGTAATTTTGCAGAGGACTGTAATGATGCCAGGAATTGGCGGCCACAGAGCGCAGTCCGGATCACATGGGAGACAAAACAAAAAAAAGAACACAAAGGAATGCAAACAGCAACAGAAAATTGGCTCATTTCGAGGCTGTTTGTGACGGCGGTGGAGGAGAGAGAGAGAGAGAGAGAGAGAGAGAGAGAGAGAGAGAGAGAGAGAGAGAGAGAGAGAGATCTGAAACACAGGGTTGGTGTACACAAAGAGTAGAGACGGGCCACTAGGTCCTTACCGGGCTCTTTGTGACAGCGGGAGACTTCTTAAACATTCGACTTTACGTCGAGATGTTAAATAATAATAATAATAATAATAATAATAATAATAATAATAATAATGATAATGATAATAATAATAATAATAATAATAATAATGATAATAATAATAATAATGATAATAATAATAATAATAATAATGATAATAATAATAATAATAATAATAATAATAATAATAATAGTAGTAGTAGTATAGTAGTAGTAGTAGTAGTAGTAGTAGTAGTAGTAGCAATAGTAGTAGTAGTAGTAGTAGTAGTAGTAGTAGTAGTAGTAGCAGCAGCACTAGCACTGACGTATTCAAGGGTCATACTACCGCGATTAAGGGCCGTGCTTTAGGGGCAAACTGTCGCAATCAAGAATCGTAAAATCGTCCTCAAGGTTAGTACCACGGTGCTCAAGGGTCGTACTGTCCTGCTCAAGGGTCGTACCGTCCTGCTCAAGGGTCGTACCTCAGCGCTCAAGGGTCGTAACGTCCTGCTCAAGGGTCGTACCGTCCTGCTCAAGGGTCGTACCGTCCTGCTCAAGGGTAGCACCGTCGTGCTCAAGGGTCGTACCGTCCTGCTCAAGGGTAGCACCGTCGTGCTCAAGGGTCGTACCTCCGTGCTCAAGGGTCGTACCGTCCTGCTCAAGGGTCGTACCTCCGTGCTCAAGGGTCGTACCGTCCTGCTCAAGGGTCGTACCTCCGTGCTCAAAGAACTGAACATTACACAATACAGTTAATCAATAGGATACTTAAAACGAGTATACGCGAAAACGTTTCAACATCCACTCTAAATATACTTCAATTCCCTTAAAAATTACAATTGTTTACATCTAGACTTCAAAAAAATCGAACACTCTTTAATCTCAATCAATCTGATACTGATTTATGTAATTCTGAGCCCCGTAGTGTTTAAGAATACCTCGCAAATTCTAGATTTATTAAAGAATCCAACATTTCTAGACAAACTTCAAATAATCATCATTTCCAAAGTCGTATATAAAGTATGTTATAGATTTAGAGAGTCATTAAAATAGGATCAACTTCTCTAAACTGTGTATGGGGTCTGGTATAGATTTGAAAGAGACAGTCGTCAACTAACCACCATTTGTAAAGTGTATTCAAGGTCTGGTATAGATCGAAGTGTAAGTGTGTAGTGTGGCTGAGCTTAAGTACAGAACACAGCTAGTAACGAAAGAACCCTTCGCAACACAAGCTGTCATCATTGGCATGCCGGCCCGGATCCGTTCCTTGTTTTTCAACACAAATTTGTTTGAATAGTGAGCGAGGTAAGTGGGGCTGAAAAACTGACCCAGATGGTGAGGAATGTAAAGTATGTTGAGGAGAGCCGTGTTCCCGGACGGGAGGGAAGAGAGGATGGGGTGCGTGGATGGAGCGTGTGTGTGTGTGTGTGTGTGTGTGTGTGTGTGTGTGTGTAAGGGGAAATGTGTTTGTGAGTTGGGGGGAAGGGTGTGCGTTTCCGGGGTGGGTGTGCTGACGCGAGATAAAACACTTATGGATACTTTACGATGAGATTTTTTGCCCAAGAGACATGGGGCTCCCGCGTATCGCTCACCGCAGGAAAATCCCGACTTACGATGAGCGAATCGTTGGCCAGCAAATTAAAGGGATAACGAAAGACAGGGAAAAACTTTCGAAAACATATAATGTATTCAGGGGGCGTCCGTTGAAGCCAGTGCCTCGTTAGACTTCGTTAATTCCCCCGAGTACGACGGCACGACCCTCAAGCCAGGCCATTATACCCAAGGGTCGTAACTGTCGTGCTCAAGGGGTCGTCACCGTCGTGCTCAAGCTGTTACGCTAACGGGAACGACCCTGAACGACTTGATTCCTTGTCCCGACTGACGCGCCAGAGGTCTGGTCAACCGGGGTAGGAGAACCCCGACCTGTGACCTGGGAGTTAGGTTCGGGTTTGACCGGCCGAGAAGGGAACCAGTGACCTGAGAGCAGATCCACCAAGAGCCCCAGGGGGGAAAAAAGATAAATCCCAACTTTATTCCTCTTGTGACAAAACGACAGTTTATGTAGACGAAAAATCATTAATAAGGCCTAGAAAAACATGGCAGAACTTGAATACTAAGTTTGGCACCTTCCTACACACACACACACACACACACACACACACATTCTCAACCCATGTTTCAAGTGCATTAAAGTGAATCATAGATTTCCAAACTTAAAAAAAATAAAGTGCCTCTGAGACGTCCACTTCACGTAACAAGTTGGTTCATCAAGTGACGAGACTCGACTTCTTCCTTCAGACCACCGTTTCTGAACCCTTTTCTTTACACCTCACGCCCATGAAGCGACGAAGCCAAACAGTTCCGTGAAATTCCCAGCTACGGTTAAATATTTACACTGAAACGCAAGCTGTTTTACCCGAACGAATTCGGGAGAGGAAATCCCGCTATGAGGCGCTTGTATGTCTAAGATATATATGGCGTCCTAGCTTCGTCTCTTCAATGTATATCAGCTGACTGTTATCTTTCTCTCTTGTGTCTCCCCTGATGATGTGATTATTACACGAAAGTGCACTTGGGAACTTTTCGTGTTTCATTTTCCCCGTGGACTCATAGGAATATATATATATATATATATATATATATATATATATATATATATATATATATATATATATATATATATATACATATATATATATATATATATATATATATATATATATATATATATATATATATATATATATATATATATATATATCAGGCAGGATGTGTTGGCCGGGTATAGAGGGCTACACAGATGATGACCCCGCCCCTCCCCACCTCTGAAAATAAGGCACGTTTAAGGCATGTAACAAACTGGTTTCGTTGTATGAGACAGTACGCGGTGTGTGTGTGTGTGTGTGTGTGTGTGTGTGTGTGTGTGTGTGTGTATTCCGTATTGCGCTCAAGGGTCGTACCGTCGTGCCAATGATCGGACCGTCCATCTGAAAAAGGTCGTTGAGCTTAAAGGGAAAATGTACTCTTGATTCACGACAAATTAATACGGTATCTTTTTCGAAATAGATAAAGGGGGATAGTGTGGTACAGAGAGAGAGAGAGAGAGAGAGAGAGAGAGAGAGAGAGAGAGAGAGAGAGAGAGAGAGAGAGAGAGAGAGAGAGGTCACCCCTCACTAAACCTCACCAACGTGTAAACCTTCGGTAATACAAGAAGATACACCAAAAGCCTGCGTGACCTGAGCTCTGAGGGGGCGCGGGTTGACCTGACATGACCTGACCTGACCTCTTGGCTGGGTCATCCCTGACCTAAGCAAACAGGACCACAGAGAGTGCCAAGGGTTGTGTGGAAACTAGGGGTTGTTTTTCTAGTGATTTAGCGAGACTTTCTCCCTCTCTCTCTCAACAACACACACACACACACACACACACACACACACACACACGGCAAACAACTACAGCGACCCATTTCGCTGGGGCACAAGCTACTCGGCGCACGTTCGTCCGGACGAACTTTCCTTTGTGCCAGAGTTTGTCGCCCATCATGGATTTCTTCACAAATCATCATTACCATCTTTTTTTCGTAATTACGGCAATGTAATTGTCCTTAACCCCTGTTGATGGTGGCGTAATTGCCGATGATCATCTGTTATCATCAAAAAAGTAAAGAATAACAGAAAAAAAAAATTTTTTGTCACCTGACCATTATTATATGTCAACACTATTACGGGTAATCATTACGACTCACCATTGCTATCTATCATCACTTTCTCCTCACAATCACCTCCCTCATTATCGTTGTAAACATCACCTTCACCATCGTCCAATCAGCGTCATATCCCCCCACCCCACCCCGAGCCCCCAGGTTGCTCTCTCCTCATAATGGCATGCTAAACCCTGACTCAAACAGTTTGGTAAACCAACACTATAAGCTATCATACCATGGACACCCATTTAGAAACTTGCACTCTGCGATCAAGTCACCCATCCCAACCTTACTCTTCTCTCTTCCACGGCGGAGAAATCTACAGCCCACCCACATACTCATGTATATACATACACGTCCTATGAGTCCACGGGGAAAATGAAACACGATAAGTTCCCAAGTGCACTTTCGTGTAATAATCACATCATCAGGGGATATATATATATATATATATATATATATATATATATATATATATATATATATATATATATATATATATATTTCTTTACCACGTGTGATATGAAGCTGTTATCTGCCAGCACATTATTTGTATCATCGGCATGACCTTAATCCCAGGGACGAGACCTGAGGCACACCACTGTTGGCTTCAGCCCATTTGGAAAAGGATTGTCTCGACAACAGAGTGTGTCCAGTGTCCCCACTCATATAAGGCAATTCTTTATCCATCACAGGATCCTCGCCCTTATACCTACCTTAACCAGTGTCCAATGTGGCGCAGTGTCACATACTTTCTGGTAGTCTTGATACACACTGCCTTCCACTGTCTCACAGGGGGAGCTCCCTCTCTCGTGGAAATCTGTGAGGATTTGTTACACATTTTCTTTCCCTTAATCCGTGTTCTTTCTCACACGTGGGTAGTTCTCTCATGCCTTTAGTCATCCGTGTGTGTGTGTGTGTGTGTGTGTGTGTGTGTGTGTGTGTGTGTGTGTGTGTGTGTATGTGTATGTGTATGTGTATGTGTGTGTCTGTGTCTGTGTCCTGGCTGCCCTCTCATCACACGCTATACTTAATAACGATTCTAATAATTGTCAATTTCCCTAAGAACATAATTACCCTAATGAGCAATTACGTCATGTAATGACAGTTGCCTATAAACAATTAAGGCTCATTATAGAAATTGTGTTTATAATATAATATTGCTTACACAGAAGCTGACCTAAAATGCCCTCGTATTCTTACGTGATTTACCCCAAGATGCAATTTTAGTCCATAACGTGTGTTTTCGTAAGGTGGAAAATCACACATCAAACACGCGGCGGTTCCACATTATTAGCGCGGGGGCTCATGCCTGGCTCATGATGTATGTTTTCTTAATCTCAATGACTCGAGCACCCGCTTCACCGGCCACGGACCTCGGAAAACACAATTCTAATCCACGTTTCGTTAATTCATCAAACTCCACATAATACATTTATATCTTCCTAGTCTTCCTTTCTTTTTTTTTTCTGTTTTAAGAGGGTCGACTGCTTCAGAATCGGGCACAAAACCGCATCGCCACAGTATACATACGGGCTAAAACATAGGTAATTAGGGAGGGAAGCTGGATGGTCAAAGACGTCTGGAGAAACGGGGGGTAAGCCAGCATCCGCCGCCCCCCTACCTCCCTTAAAAAAAAAAGGCGTCGCTGTAAATGACGACGCCTTTGACCGGGCGGCTGGCTGGTGGTGGCGTCGGCAGCGCTGTGACCTCCCCTGACCTAATGATCTCCCCCACCCCCGGGAGATATGTGTTTGGCGGGGGAGAGGCCCCCCAGCCTACGGCTGCACCTGCAGTAGCGATCCCCCCACAACACTCGATGTTCGGCGATGGCTCATCCAAATCCATCGCTGCGATCACTCAGTGAAATAGACGACTTGACTGTTTGCCACGAGAGGCGCCAGCCCTTAAGGACGTAACCTCAACTCCAACAGCTTTTGGAGGGAGGTCGGACAGAAGCTTGCGACACTCGCCTTCGACGTCTCTTCTTAGCTTGCGACATTCGACGTCTCTTTAATATCCCTTTTGGCAATAGCTACAACCTCCCAGACATGACCTGGCCGCCCTCTTAATTATATAACCCGGATATCACCGCAGTCGGGCAGTTGACACCACCTGAAGAAGTCTTGTATACATATACTTTCCAATAGAGCACTGACGTTGTTCTTGTTGTTCAACGCGTATCTGTAACCCTCTCTCGGTTATACCGCTCCAACAACCCCCCAAACCAGAGCACCTGCTAAAGTGGAGAACCTGCCTTTACAAAATGGGGGGTCAAGTGACGGGAGACGTGTAAGATAAGAATTTCCAAAGCTTAGAGAGGCGCAAAGGAACGAAACAGAGATCACAACGGCCTGTAACCCTCGAGTTATCGACAGATCAAGAGGATGTTGGCGGACTTGGGAAACACACAGACACCTCCGTTGGCAGACGACCCATGAACAGATAGCTTGGCCTAGAAAAACTAATCCCACCACTTTAGCCATGCCATCTATCCCCCATCTAGCCCGGTCACCTGTCCGATCTCACCAATCCATCTATCCAACACGAGCATCATCCTCACACACACACACACCCCTCGCTCAATCATTCACCTCCCATTTCGTCCATCAACTATCCAGCAAACAACCCCTTCCCCTCCTCCTCCAAGTCAGCCAAGGACGACTCTGGCAGGGAGGGGGTGTTGAGGGTGGAGGACGTGGGGTGCGTGTGAGTAACATGACATATTCTATTTCAACTTCGTCGTCAGGTGAACCACAGTGATACCTAACACAACCCCCCTGACTCATTCTCTCTTCTTAGACACGATCAAATTAATTATAAACCAACAACACCTCTCTCTCTCTCTCTCTCTCTCTCTCTCTCTCTCTCTCTCTCTCTCCACACACACACACACACACACACACACACACACACACACACATATATATATATATATATATATATATATATATATATATATATATATATATATATATATATATATAACACAAAACTAAAAGTACTGGGGGTAATGCAATGTATTATACATTAATGTATGAGTCACTGTATATATCCTGTTATCAAGCCATTCAGACACGTACATATGCCCTGATCTATTCAACCATCTGGCTGTCAATCACATCATCCACCCATAGCATCCACTTAACCTATATCCCTCCATTTATTTCATCCGTCTATCCATTTATCCACCGATGCAGCAAACTATCCATGAACTAACCGCTGATGGACCCACCTAACCTATCAGTTCATATCCTCTCATCTACACTTTACCACACCGTCATCAAAGTCTGCCTATTTTACGCAATTTGATATTCAGATGGTTTTTGATACCTGCATCTATCTCCTGTTACTCATTTATATTTTTGGCTTCCTTTCAAAATCTATGTTTTAAAACAGACAACGTACACATATACACGCCAAAACTGGCGCCAAAGCTAAGACCCTCTCATAAAATGCTTAGAATACAGGTCTCGTAATTTTTGAGTAAAAACAAAAAATATAACATGGTACTGATAGGAAAAATATCAAACATATAAATAAATGCATATTTTTTTGCACTTTTCCATACTCAAAACTGCTACTCAAATAATTATTTTAGTGTCGAGCGTTTTAATGAAATATTTGGAAAGGATGATTTTTATCATTTTTAAAATTCGTACAAAACATGTTATTTATATATAGATTTACAGTTCTTTTATATTCGAATTCAAAATCGAATGTAAAGTTTCCTTCAAAAGGCATGTGAGCGTCAAAGGCATTAATGAAAACAAAGAAAACAAGTTTGATCGCTTTTTTTCGCAAATGATTATGAAAAAATAAAATTCTATATGTATATATATATATATGAAAATACAATCATATTTAAATAACACTCTACCACTGTCTCTGTAATGGACACCCCCCCATGTTTCGAAGGACGATGGAATATAACAAAATCTTCTTTTAAAACCTATACCTCAACATACCTTCCTATATGTATATATATATATATATATATATATATATATATATATATATATATATATATATATATATATATATAGTTAAGAGTAAATGTGAATAAGAGCAAGGTTATTAGGTACAGTAGGGTTGAGGGTCAAGTCAATTGGGAGGTGAGTTTGAATGGAGAAAAACTGGAGGAAGTGAAGTGTTTTAGATATCTGGGAGTGGATCTGTCAGCGGATGGAACCATGGAAGCGGAAGTGGATCATAGGGTGGGGGAGGGGGCGAAAATTTTGGGAGCCTTGAAAAATGTGTAGAAGTCGAGAACATTATCTCGGAAAGCAAAAATGGGTATGTTTGAAGGAATAGTGGTTCCAACAATGTTGTATGGTTGCGAGGCGTGGGCTATGGATAGAGTTGTGCGCAGGAGGATGGATGTGCTGGAAATGAGATGTTTGAGGACAATGTGTGGTGTGAGGTGGTTTGATCGAGTAAGTAGCGTAAGGGTAAGAGAGATGTGTGGAAATAAAAAGAGCGTGGTTGAGAGAGCAGAAGAGGGTGTTTTGAAATGGTTTGGGCACATGGAGAGAATGAGTGAGGAAAGATTGACCAAGAGGATATATGTGTCGGAGGTGGAGGGAACGAGGAGAAGAGGGAGACCAAATTGGAGGTGGAAAGATGGAGTGAAAAAGATTTTGTGTGATCGGGGCCTGAACATGCAGGAGGGTGAAAGGAGGGCAAGGAATAGAGTGAATTGGAGCGATGTGGTATACAGGGGTTGACGTGCTGTCAGTAGAGTGAATCAAGGCATGTGAGGCGTCTGGGGTAAACCATGGAAAGCTGTGTAGGTATGTATATTTGCGTGTGTGGACGTGTGTATGTACATGTGTATGGGGGGGGGGGGCCATTTCTTTCGTCTGTTTCCTTGCGCTACCTCGCAAACGCGGGAGACAGCGACAAAGTATAAAAAAAAAAAATATATATATATATATATATATATATATATATATATATATATATATATATATATATATATATATATACATAAGAATATACAAGACGGAGGAAAATAAAGCAGATCTCATACAAGCATGTGGATAGATAAGACCAAAGATATGCTATATGGAAAATGGTTTTCCACTCCCACGTCTGTGGTATGTGATCTGCCTTTTAATTACCCTCAAGTCCCTTTATCATCAGCTTGTCTCATCCCTCATTCCTTCTGATACCTTATTATCACCGATTCTTTATCGCTCACGCCCCTAGCTCTCTCTCTCTCTCTCTCTCTCTCTCTCTCTCTCTCTCTCTCTCTCTCTCTCTCTCCCCTCCTACAATGAGTGATCTGCTTAACTGTTCCTCAAAGAAGAATTACCTCAGTTTCCCTCCATCACAAAAGCATCTAATTCTCTCCTCGTGAGTGCTTTCATTCCTCTCAATCCTGAATGGTTTTAATTCTGTCTTTCGAGTGGTTTAAATTCCTCTCCCGCCTCCGAGCGGTTTCAATTCTTTTCTCATTTTCGCTTAAAAGTCTGTCTTTAAGCAGTTCTTTATACACAGGTATGTACGCTGGGGCCCGAGGGAGTTCGTGTTTCCAACTGGCACTTCAAATGTACTGGGAATAAAACAATACAGTACATGGCGAAGGGTTAGTCCGTGATTCATTCTAAACTGTTTATACGAGATTAGGAAAAAAAAATGTATATTTTATCTAAAAAGTAGGACCTTGTAGCGTTTGTGGATACTGAAAATATTACCATAACCGTGGAGAGAATTAAAGAGGATAAAGAGGATAAGTAATGATTATTAGGTATATACGTTTCTATGGAATGATCCTACTTATAATTACACTTCAATCACATATTCTGCAATACGTAAAACAAGTATTACTTTAATTAAAACATCTCATCAACTTTTTTAAAGCAGTTTATCAAAAAAAAAATCACACTACGAAAAAACTAATAAACCATTAAACGACAAGTCTAACCTATCATGTCCCTGTTGATATATTTTACAGTATATACATAGTCAGGATTTTGAGCTGGAGGAAAAGTGGCATTAACTTCAATCCTCTATAAATCTACGATGAAGGAAGCCTTATGAATGAAAATTGCTAACTCCCTAACTCTAACTGACACTAGTGTGTGTGCAAAGATTTGGAAGCATTTGACCAGAAACTTAAGAGATGTGTGGAAAAAAAAAAAACACGAGGAGAAATTCGCACGTTTCGTGGGCAAGTATATACATACAAAGTGTATGTATGTACACTTACACCCTTAAGGGGTCAGGTCAAGGGTCGTGTCGTCATACCTAAGGGTCATGGTGTCGTTCTCAAGGGTCACACACACACACACACACACACACACACACACACACACACACACCGTTACCTCTCACGGAGTTTTAAAAGATCCCCCCCTCCCCAACCCCAGCAATATGGAGATGGGTCGGGCATTCTTTCGATGGTCTTTTTAAGGGGGTGACTACAGAAGAATAATTGCAGTGGGTATATCACTTTGAAAGGGCTTAAAGCAGATACGCCGGCAGCCTCTGGAGAAGAAGATCCCCGAGGAGGAGAAAAAAAAGAAAAAAGGAAAAAAAAGGCAGATCTTTGATATTAAGGAGAGTGGCTGTCATGGCCTTCGAAAATGATAGAGAGCAGAGAGAGGGTTTTCAAGAAAATGGGAAGCCCATTTTCTTTCCCCCATCTTCCATGTTGATGAAGATGGTCAGAGGGTGGGTGGGTAGGGGGGGAAGGGTAAGGTAAGGTATTACGGTTATTTATATATACGTACGTACGAGACTGCCTGCCCTTCACTGA